>NC_083767.1:63792648-63867648 GCF_963514075.1 Conger conger | reverse complement strand
CCATTCCAGTTTAAAGATGAAATACTTTACCTGAAAATATATCCTCACTCTATATCCTAATGTATCCTGAACATGAACATGCTGTAGGCCCCGCTGAAATCTGACTTAAAGGTACAATACGTAAGATTTCTGTGTTAAAACCTTGTTACAAGACCACTGTAAATCCCCTTCCAATCATTAAAAAAGCCTCACTAACATGTTGACTCACCAGCCTGTGTTAATAGTCCTTAAATTCTGGTTTCTAAATATACAGTTGATGGGCCGACACTCTGTACCAAAACATTGTATAGCTGTACAATAATTCAAGCTCATTGGTTGAAACTTGGTTCTAATTGCCACAGCCAATGGCTTGGGAGGGAGGGGGCTTTCACAAGCATAAACCTTGCCCAGCCTTACCAGCAAGCAATCCTCAGATCCTACATCTTCTGTGTTAAAATGTCCTCGCCAAGTAAAGAGCCATGGAAAACACATGATATGCTCTCCCAAACGGTCGAGCAGAACATTAAAGGGTTAACCAAAGGGAAAGGGGCCTTGTCGTGTGTGTAGTGACAGATCTCAGGTGTTTAGTTAAACCGGCACGCAGGTCACCTGATCTGTAGCCCAGCAGGCTGGACGGGGGGTTGGGGAGGGCTGCACGCAGGTCACCTGATCTGTAGTCCACTGGGGTGGGGAGGGCTGCACGCAGGTCACCTGATCTGTAGTCCAGTGGGGTGGGGAGGGCTGCACGCAGGTCACCTGATCTGTAGTCCAGTGGGGTGGGGAGGGCTGCACGCAGGTCACCTGATCTGTAGTCCACTGGGGTGGGGAGGGCTGCACGCAGGTCACCTGATCTGTAGTCCACTGGGGTGGGGAGGGCTGCACGCAGGTCACCTGATCTGTAGTCCAGTGGGGTGGGGAGGGCTGCACGCAGGTCACCTGATCTGTAGTCCAGTGGGGTGGGGAGGGCTGCACGCAGGTCACCTGATCTGTAGTCCAGTGGGGTGGGGAGGGCTGCACGCAGGTCACCTGATCTGTAGTCCGGTGGGGTGGGGAGGGCTGCACGCAGGTCACCTGATCTGTAGTCCGGTGGGGTGGGGAGGGCTGCACGCAGGTCACCTGATCTGTAGTCCACTGGGGTGGGGAGGGCTGCACGCAGGTCACCTGATCTGTAGTCCGGTGGGCTGGAGGGGGGGTCAGAGCATGGGGCTGCTGCCACAGGGGGGGAGGCTGGTTGGAAAAGAGACGATCGGTGCCTTTAATTACTTCAGCAAAAAAAGTGAAAAAAGAAATAAACTCACCTGATGTGTACGAAGGGTTCCACAGATGAGCCTCAAATCAAACTTGTGGATTGAATATGAATATGTATATGAATGTGTGTTATTAGCACTGGGCTTAAGAGCCTGCCTTGGCAACACAGAGGTTCAGTCATTATGAATGAAGCAGGAACGATAAAGAAAAAAAAGCACATTCAAATTTCACTTCCATCCACATGCAACATACAATGTTATCCAAAAAGAGGCATTAATGCAGACACACGACACGATGCAACAGATCCCCCTTCTCTGGAGCTCAAAACTGTCTGTGGTGGCTCAGGATCCATCCATCCATCCATTATCTTAACCCGCTTATCCTGAACATTATTCCTGGTTACAATAAATGAACATTTCTGAAGTGATATACAGGTCATTAGCTATACTGCAGGCAACATTGGCTCAGGAGGTAAGAGCAGTTGTCTGGCAGTTGGAGGCTTGCTGATTCGATCCTGCCATTTACCATATTGTATGCTCAGAAATAGAGGGAATTATATTCCATCCATTATCTTAACCCACTTATCCTGAACAGGGTCGCAGGGGGGCTGGAGCCTATCCCAGCATACATTGGGCGAAAGGCAGGAATACACCCTGGACAGGTCGCCAGTCCATCGCAGGGCACACACACCATTCACTTATACACTCATACCTACGGGCAATTTAGACTCTCCAATCAGCCTAACCTGCATGTCTTTGGACTGTGGGAGGAAACTGGAGTACCCGGAGGAAACCCACACAGACATGGGGAGAACATGCAAACTCCACACAGAGAGGCCCCGGCCGACGGGGATTCGAACCCAGGACCGCCTTGCTGTGAGGCGGCAGTGCTACCCACTGCACCATCTGTGCCACCCTGGGAATTATATTATTCTATATTAATGCAATTATACTCTGGTTTTGCTTTAAAAGTGTACATTTAACAAAAAGATAGATGCAACAGTTACTCATACTTTCTGAACCTTAACACGATGGATCATCTTTTGAACAGCTTCATGTGAACAGAGATAATTTTGGGAATCTCTGACCATTCCTCCTGTCCCCTGAGTCTCCTGAACTTGGATGGATTAAAGGCGGGTTGCTCAGGCACAGCTTCAGCCAGTCCTGGACTAGATGGTGTTGGAGAATCTACATTCCAAATGTAATTCAGCCTAAGTTTAAGGTCTGTCAGTGAAACGGCCCGAAATCCTTTCAAGTAAATGGTAAATGGTTGGCATTTATATAGTGCCTTTATCCAAAGCACTGTACAATTGATGCTTCTCATTCACCCATTCATACACACACTCACACACCAACGGCGATTGGCTGCCATGCAAGGCGCCGACCAGCTCGTCTGGAGCATTTGGGGGTTAGGTGTCTTGCTCAGGGACACTTCGACACAGCCCGGGCGGGGGATCGAACCGGCAACCCTCCGACTGCCAGACGACTGCTCTTACTGCCTGAGCCAATGAGACGACTGCTCTTACTGCCTGAGCCAATGAGACGACTGCTCTTACTGCCTGAGCCAATGAGACGACTGCTCTTACTGCCTGAGCCAATGAGACGACTGCTCTTACTGCCTGAGCCAATGAGATGACTGCTCTTACTGCCTGAGCCAATGAGACGACTGCTCTTACTGCCTGAGTCATGTGCCCCCCCCCCCCCCCCCCGTTGCAGATTAAAGTCTTTTCATCTGCAACATTTCCATTTGATATGTGGAAAGAACTTAAGTGCCCATCTTTGTACTTTTTCAGAGGCAACAGCTTTGACTTTAAACATAGTTTTGACCATAAAATTATACATAAAATTTAAACCAGGAAGGTTACACACAATACAGCAAGTTGTATAAATTACTCAATGTAAGCATAGTTATGGTTATAAAAATGGCATTTCACAAACCAGACAACATTTTCAGCCAATTGCTTGTACAGCCCTGAATGCTGTTCCCTGGCTGTTCTCTGGCTGTTCTCTGTCGGCCACAGCTGCAGTACATTACCTGCCAAGGGTCCTCCGGGATCAGCTGTGTGCGCCCCTGAATGTGTTCCCCCTGCAACAGCATCCTGCAGGTGAGGTGTGTCCTCCGGTACCTCAACATCTGTTCCTCTGCACATTTCATCTGCATCCATCCCCTCCACTGAGCTCAAACCAGGCTACTTTACCTCTCTCGCTCTCTGTCTCTTTGCAAGCCTCAATAGCAGGAACATGTGGGTTTCAGTGAAGCGTGAGAAAAGGGAACTTCTTATTTTCACACACCTCTCTCTCTCTCTCTCTCTCTCTCTCTCTCTCTGACAAACTCCAGAGGCAATCAAAAACCTATAATCAAGACTAGATACTGAAAGCTTTCTTATACCTGCACTATGGAAGCAAATGAATACACCTGGCGAATCAGAAAGAGCTGAGAAGTCAACTGTCAAATTACTTCTGGTCCCCTAAAATGGAGGCACTTTGTATACATGCAAAGGTTCTATTTCCGTGCAAATATGTAATCCAAACCACAAGCCTTTAAATCATTATTTTCAACGACATGTTACAATTAGAGTTCCAATGTATACAAACACGTGAAATTACTTGAGCGCTCTAATTCGAATAAAATATTTAGTTTCCTTTACGCAACGCCGTCTGAAGTTTATGCCATTTGACTTGCCATACATAGCTGAGCTCGTCCAATTACCGCCTTGTTTATAGCCGTGAAAACACGCCCCCTGTTCTATCACAGAAATGGCGGAAGGGCCCCCATTTCAGTAAGCTTAGCGACAGGGGTTTTTCGGAAAGAAATGACACGGACAGTGCCATTGGCATGGCAAAATATATGTATAGCATATATGTATGATTTACACACATAAGAAACAGTGCTGGGAGCACATGTTCTACCGAAACCCCCTCGATTGCCCCCAGCGAGATAAACCACTGTTAGCGCAAGAGACCGCACGCTCGACGGCTTCTCACAGACGAGACGAAGGTATCTGGCGAGGCGAAAGGAAAGCGCTTTTGGGAAATAAATGTCGAGCTTAGCAGCGCAATAACTGCCCGTCGGGTGCCGTTTGGCTGTACATAACAGGTACGAATTAAGCTTCCAGGCGTCCTATGCCATCGCGTCTTACTTGTCAATAATTATTGGGCTTGTCATTCTGTGAGTCGCTGCTGCGATTGCCAGGGCTGACAAAACTGAAACTGAATTACTTCGTAGCGAACGTTATCTCGTTTAGCATGTAGCTGTCTGCTTTCGTGCCGCTTGCTGTCTTGTATTTGTCCGGTGTGAGTGCTGACAGTGGAGTTTATCGTTTTGTGCAGTCGGTGTACTGCGTGGCAGTGCCTATTCTCTGTCATGCTCGTGGGAGTTTGCATGCCGTTTGCAGTGGCGCAGCACGCAGGTCCTGTGCCCCACGGCGCGGTGCCAGGGTCGTGCTCTGCTGTATGTGAAAGCAAAGGTGTTCTGCCCCGGAGAGGTCTCACTGACGAGGTCTAGCGCCTATCACAGCAGGCATTTTTATAACACCAGAATTTGTATTTTTAATCCGGGCAAATCACTGAATGGCGCATACACATAAACAATGCAATGCTTTTTGTGTTTATTTTCCAGAGGGAGGACAGAAGTGTTGTAATTGGACTCCAAAGAGGACAGTGTGTTGACACAAAGACCTGTGATTGGACAGAATTTGGTGACTGATCCAAGAAACTAGACCAGGGCAGGACCAGCGCTTTTAATCAGCGGCTCCGCCAGCAGAATCAGCTGTGGAGGGTCTATTCTGAGGCATAAACTACATTACCCAGCAGACTTGGGCCCCCGCGCCATTTACTTCCGGGTGGTTTCAGCCTCAGGAAATAAGGAACCTCACAGTCCAGTGTTTACCCTGGCAGCACCGACTAACTGCTGCTGCCTTTACTGAGTTAAAAACTGGCATGGAGAGCAGCAGCCCCCCCCCACAGACGGAGACCCTGGGGCCCCGGGACCCTCCCAGGAGGGAGTGGCCAGAGGAGGAGCAGGAGGAGGAGGAGGAGGGGAGCGCAGAAGAAGGGGAGGATCAGGAGAAGATGGAGAGGGGAGGAAGAGCAGAGGAAGAGGAGGAGAAAGCGGGAGGAGGCTATGCCTGTCGGATCTGCGGGTTCCACGCGGCGGACGTCCGCACGCTCAGCCTGCACCTGCACACCCTGCACCCGGTCGCCCAGCAACAGGTGGGCGGAGCCTGGGCCCATGTTATTATTAATGTCATCGTTGTGGTTCCAGCGGAAAAGCTTTTAAAACACAGCCGTATTTTGTCCGAATGCACACTAACACCTGTACAAGGCTGTCTCACACACACCTGTACAAGGCTGTGTCTCACACACACACCTGTACAAGACTGTGTCTCACACACACACACACACACGCACCTGTACAAGATTGTCTCACACACACACCTGTACAAGGCTGTCTCACACACACACACACACACACCTGTACAAGGCTGTGTCTCACACACACACCTGTACAAGACTGTGTCTCACACACACACACACACACACACACACACCTGTACAAGGCTGTGTCTCACACACACACACACACACACACACACACCTGTACAAGGCTGTGTCTCACACACACACACACACACACACACACACACCTGTACAAGGCTGTCACACACTTTACCTGTGGGGGGATCTTACCTGCTCTCCCTCTTTCCCTCCTCACAGCCCGTGACCCAGGAGGGGGGGTCGTTGTCGATGGCAACAGTCGGTGACCCCGGTGATGGAACGTGCGGTGAGCGTGAGGAGGCGGGGCCCAGAGAGGGAGGGGCGGGGCCCAGAGAGGGAGGGGCGGGGCCTGAGGGCATCTCCCCGGACAGCGACTGTGGCGGGCATAACCGCACGAAGCTGGTGTGCCTCCCGCTGGTGGCGGACGGGCTGAAGCTGGTGTGGACGCGCTCCGACCAGACGCGGGAGCTGGACGGCGTGCCCCCGCTGGTGCAGGCCTTCAACGCCTTCCCCTACCCGTCCCCCGGCGAGCTGGCGGGCCTGGCGCGCGGCTGCGGCCTCCCGCTGGACTCGGTGCGCGTCTGGTTCATGGTGCAGCGCGTGCGCTACGGCATCAGCTGGGCCGCCGAGGAGATCGAGGAGACGCGCCGCAAGCTGGCCGCCCTTCATCGCCGCGAGGAGGAGGAGGAGGAGGAGGAGGAGGGGGAGGAGATGGGCACGTACTCGCCCAAGTTCTGGGGGAGCGGCGACGACCAACGGGGGTTCGGTGGGGCGGGGCAGGGGGGGGGAGTTATGGGCGGAGCCATGCGGGACTTCCTGTTTCGCCGGACACGCCCCTTCTACATGTCGTGGCGGGGAGGCCGCCGCCCCCTGGCGCTCAGGCCTGGGTTAGACCCCGCCCCCAGCCCGCTGTTCGTGGTGGCGGCCCCCGGGGGCCGCGGCAGGAAGTCCAGGCTGCAGCTGCGGGCCCTGAGGCGGAGCTTCGTCCGCGACAACTGGCTGTCGGAGGCGGAGCTTCGGCGGCTGCAGCAGGAGACCGGCCTATCGCGCGGCGAGGTGCGCAAGTGGTTCAGCGACAGCCGCTACCAGCTGAGGCACAACGGGCACCGCCCCCCGCCCCCCGGGCAGGAAGTGACGTCCGGCGGGGTGGCCGAGGACAGCCTATTGGAGGTCAGCGTGGAGGAGGAGGAGGAGCCGGCGGTCTCCGTGGAGACGGAGGTTCCCGCAGACCCGCCTGCGGAAAGCCCCGGGGCCCCGAGGAGTCCCGGAGAGCCGGGCGTTCTGGCGGAGGGCGGGGGGGAGCGGCAGGAGGGCGCGCTGCTGCTGATTGGTGACGGGCTGGACCCCTCCTCCGCCGGGCCACTCCTCCTCACCAGCAGGGGGCGCCTGCGTAAGACCAAGGAGCAGCTGGCCGTGCTGAAGCAGTTCTTCCTGCGCTGCCAGTGGCCCACCAGTGACGACTACACGCGGCTGGTTCAGCGCACCGCCCTGCCCCGCCCCGACGTCATCCAGTGGTTTGGCGACGCGCGGTACCGCGTGAAGAACGGGAACCTGCGCTGGGTGCGCGCCAAACGCGAGCACGCTCAGATCGTGGCCCACATCGCCCACGGCGACCGCCGCCGTGCAGGGGAGGGCGGGGCCCGGGGGGGGGAGGCGGAGCCCGCGCCGGAGAAGGCCCCTCCCCCGGCGGACGTGCGGCCGCTGGAGCTGTTCTGGCGGCGGATGGGGGCGGAGCCGGGGGAGGGCGATGTGAGCGCGCTCAGTAGGCAGTCGGGCATGAGCCCGCGGGACGTCAGGGACTGGTTCAGCTGTCAGCAGAGCGGCATGGCCGAGGTGGAGGTCAACATCAGCGACTGAGCGCCTCTCCTCTGCTCTCCTCTCCTCTCCTCTCCTCTCCTCTCCTCTCCTCTCCTCTCCTCGCCTCGCCTCTCCTCTCCTCTCCTCTCCTCTCCTCTGCTCTCCTCTCCTCTCCTCTCCTCTGCTCTCCTCTGCTCTGCTGTGCCATTGCTCTCTCCTTCAGAGTGTGTGTGTGTGCGTGCGTGCGTGCGTGCGTGCGTGCGTGTGTGTGTGTTTTGAGATATTTTGGCCAGTCAGCGCTCTCTTTGTGCCACAGACATGGGCATTATATTTTGCTTCATGGGGTAAACCTCGACCTGTGCCCCCTCTGGCACCCTCTGGAGTGCAAACCTATGTACTGCAGTGGACATTTGTCATTGGTTGGCAGAAAGCTTGAGTTTTCTGATTTGACTGTGGTGTCCTGATTTTTTTTTGTTGAAGTTGTTGTGGGGGTTTTGTGGCTGGTTGTTTTGTGGGGGGGTAGTAGCTTTTGCACCAAAATAGCTTCTCAGCTGAATTTCCATTATTGACTGCTCCTACAAACTGCTTTTTAGATAATTCACCAATCGCATGTAAACGCTTACCTTGTTAGCAAGTATAAAACGTATGATTTGTGTGCAACTACGTTTTCATTACATTCAAAGTTTATTTTCATTTCACAGAGCATATTTCACTTACCACTCATTTAAAACTAAATATCATTTCACTCTAAAACAGGAATCAGAAGGGCTGCTCCCTGTGCCTGGGTGTGAAGGCCGATCAGTCGCTCTAAATACTTCTAAAATAGAAGAAGTTGGAGTAGAGGGCCAGAGTTGATGATGTGTGATGGTTTGAGTGTCTTGACACAGGGCTTCCAACCTGGTTCCCTGTCGAGATCTACTGTTCCCGTCATGAACAGGGCGGAGTGTGTCGGGTAGCTGGAGTGAGCAGAGCAGACTGCAGTGCACAGTTCCTTCCATCAACAGCACGTAGGAACAGGAGATGAACAGCACGCAGGAACAGGAGATGAACAGCACGTAGGAACAGGAGATGAACAGCATGTAGGAACAGGAGATGAACAGCACGTAGGAACGAGATGAACAGCACGTAGGAACAGGAGATGAACAGCACGTCGGAACAGGAGATGAACAGCACGCAGGAACAGGAGATGAACAGCACGTAGGAACAGGAGATGAACAGCATGTAGGAACAGGAGATGAACAGCACGTAGGAACAGGAGATGAACAGCACGTAGGAACAGGAGATGAACAGCACGTAGGAACAGGAGATGAACAGCACGTAGGAACAGGAGATGAACAGCACGTAGGAACAGGAGATGAACAGCACGTAGGAACGGGAGATGAACAGCACGTAGGAACGGGCAGCAGATTGAAGCTGCTGACACGTGACTCACAGACCGTGTGGGTCTGCATCGGCATGGCAACTGCTGTGTGGACCCAGCCTGAACTTTCCACAACCCTTTTCCCATGTGACCTTTAACCTCTGACCTTTGCCTCAAGGGCCAGAGGCCCCGCTCTGGAATGAAATTCCCTCTGATAATTTATCCAAACAGCATCTGATTGGAGATTGAAATTGGTATGAATTTATTTGTGTGTATTTTATTTGGTAAAATGTCAATGTACTTGAAATCCCAGGCTGGAAAGAGCCAGTTACTTGAAGTGTGGTTTTGTGTGTCAGTTTACCTGAGAGGACTGGCCATGGGGAGCCGTGCAGTATCCACCCATTACCACTAGGTGGCAATAAAAGCACTTATATGGGATCTAGTGGGTAGCGTTCGGGTTAGGGTATAATGGGTAGTGTTAAGGGGGTAGGGCTAGGGTATAGTAGGTAGTTTTAAGGGGGTAGGGTATAGTAGGTAGTGTTAAGGGGGTAGGGTATAGTAGGTAGTGTTAAGGGGGTAGGGTATAGTAGATAGTGTTAAGGGGGTAGGGTTAGGGTATAGTAGGTAGTGTTAAGGGGGTAGGGTATAGTAGGTAGTGTTAAGGGGGTAGGGTATAGTAGGTAGTGTTAAGGGGGTAGGGTATAGTAGATAGTGTTAAGGGAGTAGGGTTAGGGTATGGTAGGTAGTGTTAAGGGGGTAGGGTATAGTAGGTAGTGTTAAGGGTTTAGTGCATAGTGTTAAGGGGGTAGGGTATAGTAGGTAGTGTTAAGGGTTTAGTGCATAGTGTTAAGGGGGTAGGGTTAGCGTTTAAGGTAATGGAGACATTTTACACCTGAAACCCCGTCTCTCAGCACACGGCCCCTGGCCTGGGTACTGGATTGGATTTTGTACTTGTTTGTAATAAATTGTAAAGTTTGCCCAAATCCTACAAACACGTGAAGAGTTCATTAATGTGTGCATTCATTGGTTTGTGGAGAGATAACAGAAATGATGACACAAATTCATGTAAAATTATTTAAGTATTTATTCAAGTATTTTAAATGAATAAGCTGGCCATTGAAGATCTGTGACTACAGTGCTCATTTCTACTTCTTAACAAAGTAACCGTCCGCATTATCAAACCATTCCAGCATCCTGCCGTTCAGCACTGAGGCCAGGTCTGTTTTAATCAACGATCAACGTATTTACAGTTTCATAAGACAAGCAACAATTAACTCAGGAGCGTTTCCATATCAGTAATTATGCACATAAACTCTACAGTGCTTCAGCTGTAATCAGGTGCACTATTAACAGTAGTAGTTGCACAGTAATGTGTAATACTCAGATGAATACATTTCTCATTATTATAAGCATGAACCTGAGTGTGCAATGTTTGGTACAGTGTGTGTTTTATAAGGCTTGGCCTTGATTGACACCAGGATCCTAACCAATGATTGATGATCACACACAAATGGCTGAGGTTGAGGGTTGGGGGATTCCCCTAATTCTCTTAGAGGAGGGGGAGGGGGAGGGGGGATGGGGGTGTTGAATGGGCGTGGCTCAGTCCCAGTGTTCTGGAAGGTAGGCGGAGCCCTCTGGGGAGGGGTGGGGCTTCCAGTGGTCCGCCCCCTCAATGATCCGGCGAATCACAGAGGCTGACGTGATCAGCATGTGACCAACAGCCTGTAGCAGTGAGGAGGCCACACGCAGAGCCTCTCTGTGGGAGAGAGAAAGAGAGAAAAAGAGGGAGCAAAAATGGATAAAGGACAGATTTGTAGAGAAGGCCATACTGAGGACAACCGCTGGACGGTTCCACCCCCTTTCCCTCTTCTCTCTCTCTCCCTCTCCCTCTTCCCTTTCTCTCCCTCTTTCTCTCTCTCTCCCTCTCCCTCTTCCCTTTCTCCCTCTTCCCTCTCTCTCCCCCTCTTCCCTCTTTCTCCCTCTCTCTCCCCCTCTCTCTCCCTCTTCCCTGTCTCTCTCCCTCTTCCCTCTCTCTCTCTCTCTCTCTCCCTCTCTCTCTCTCTCTCTCTCCCCCTCTCTCTCCCTCTCTCCCTCTCTCCCTCTTCCCTGTCTCTCTCTCTCCCTCTTCCCTCTCTCTCTCTCCCTCTTCCCTCTCTCTCTCCCTCTTCCCTCTCTCTCTCTCTCTCTCTCCCTCTCTCTCCCACTTCCCTCTCTCTCTCTCTCCCTCTCTCTCTCTCTCTCTCCCTCTCTCTCTCTCTCCCTCTCTCTCTCTCACCTCAGCACTTTCTTTGGCCCCAGGCAGGTGAAGTCAGCGCTGATGGAGTACAGGCCCTGGAAGGTGGCCCTGACGTTCAGCGAGCCGAAGACGTCACGCGGGTGCAGCCTGTAGAAGTCAAACGTCACGCGGGCGATGTCACGCCCTGTGCGGGGCTTCTTATTGGCTGAGGAAAACAGGACGCCCCCCCCCTGAGATTTCTGAGATGGATGGAGAGAGAGAGAGAGAGGGAGGGAGGGAAGAGAGAGAGGGAAGAGGGAGAGAGAGGGAGGGAGGGAGGGTGAATATGCAATGCTACTATGACTCCTGATGAATCAGTACTACAGCACACACACACACACACACACTCACACTCATACACAAACACAGACCCACACACACGCTCACACACACACACACACACACGCTCACACACACACACAGACACACACACTCACACACACACACACTCACACACACACGCTCACACACACAGACACACACGCACACTCACACACACACACACACGCTCACACACACAGACACACTCACAGACACACACACACGCTCACACACACACACTCACACTCACACACACACACACGCACGCTCACACAGACACACACACACACACGCACACTCACAGGTGATGGGCTCCATGTTTGCCCAGGCCCCAGGCCCATCAGCACGGTGTTGTCGGGCAGACTCTGCAGGAAGTCCTCTGACTCCACCTCGGTGCCGTCCTCCTCACAGACCAGCCTGAGCGTCAGGGCGGCCAGCAGCAGGGCCTGTGCAACCTGGAGACACAGTGTCAATCACAGCCCGGCCACACCCCTTTCAGCAGAGCCACACCCCTTTCAGCCCTCTCACCGTCTCTCTCAGCTCCTGCAGTGTTCCCGTGGTAACCCCTTTCCTGGTGGCTCTGTCAGATGAGCACACTCTGAACGGCCTCTGATTGGCCGTCCACACCCTCCTGGAGACTGCCCTGGGGCCGGGTTAACAAGGGGTTGAAAACACTATCAATACAGTACATACTGCATACTACAGTATATACACACTGCACACTACAGTACATACTGCACACTACAGTACATACACACTGCATACTACAGTACATACACACTGCACACTACAGTACATACTGCATACTACAGTATATACACACTGCACACTAAAGTACATACACACTGCATACTACAGTACATACATACTGCACACTACAGTACATACACACTGCACACTACAGTACATACTGCATACTACAGTACGTTAACACTGCACTGAGAGAGGGTTAATACAGTATATACACACTGCATACTACAGTACGTTAACACTGCACTGAGAGAGGGTTAATACAGTATATACACACTGCACACTACAGTACATTAACACTGCACTGAGAGAGGGTTAATACAGTATACACACTGCACACTACAGTACATTAACACTGCACTGAGAGAGAGGGTTAATACAGTATATACACTGCACACTACAGTACATTAACACTGCACTGAGAGAGAGGGTCAATACAGTATATACACACTGCACACTACAGTACATTAACACTGCACTGAGAGAGAGGGTTAATACAGTATATACACACTGCACACTACAGTACATTAACACTGCACTGAGAGAGAGGGTCAATACAGTATATACACACTGCACACTACAGTACATTAACACTGCACTGAGAGAGAGGGTTAATACAGTATATACACACTGCACACTACAGTACATTAACACTGCACTGAGAGAGAGTATAACTGCTCCCAAAGGTCCTTTTCTTTAGAACAGACACCCACGCATCGACTGATGTTCACGTCTGAAGTTTTATTGTTTTCTTTCGTCGGCAAACACCGTGAAAAACGTGTGCGCCTTGTGACCAAACTCAAGGAGTAGTTACATTCACTTTCACACCCTCTCTTCTTTGCTCTTCGTTTCTCTTGCTTTTCGTTTACAAAACAACCTTCCTTGTGCGGCTCCCAACAGTTCAAACATCTCTGCCGTTCTCGAATGTTTCGACCAATCCACAGTACTCTCAATTAACGCAACTGAGTCACGTGACCACAGTATGCTGTCTATGCAAAGGAACTTACACATTTGAACAGTAGGTGTCGCTAGTACACAAGATCACAAGAAACCAAACCTTATATTTTCCAAACATTACAAACAAAATGATTGCACAACACCAATCACAATAATCATTAAATTCTCTCCATATTACTCTGCACTTTAAATAACCAGAAAGTCAGGGGACAGCTACACTGCCACCAAAATTACAAAGATTTATGTGAACAGAATGATTAAATCTTGTAATTTTACCATAAGCTGTCAATTAACCTTAACATAAACATTTAGACATCCATCTTTTGGTACTATTTTAATGATAGTTTAGGAACTATTCTCCACTAGAACCACTAGTTTTTGAACTGGACGCTCAAGAAAGGATGGTTGCGTCAGGCGTTCACCTTTCTTTCCTAGGTTACTTTGCCCTACTTGGATTTTAACTTTTCTCACTAGACCATCATCATCTTCGCTTGTCTCAACGACTCTGGATAGTTTCCACTCATTTCTAGGAACATTGTCCTCCTTGACAACTACTACATCCCCTACTTCTACATTTCTTCTGGGTGTATGCCACCATTGTCTGAGGCTCACATTGGCCAGGTATTCTTTACGCCATCTGCTCCAGAATTGCTCTGTCAGGTATTGCACTCTCCGCCACCTTTTCCTGGCATACAAATCTTCTCTAACAAACTTTCCAGGAGGCGGAAGAGGCACAGAGGTCTTCATTGTGAGTAAATGGTTAGGTGTTAAAGGTTCAACACTCTTGGGGTCACTGATTGTGTTTGTGGTGAGCGGACGATTATTCACGATCGACATAGCCTCGTAAAAGAATGTTCTCAATGAGGTGTCATCTAGTCTTCCAGTAGCTTGTGCCAGGACAGAGCTCATCACGCTCCTTACTGTCCGTATTTGGCGCTCCCAAACACCTCCCATGTGGCTTGCGTCAGGAACATTCATAAGGAAGTCACATTGTTTTCTTGCAAGATAGGTAGAGATCCTCTCTTTGTCTAGTTCCCTAAGACCTTTCTCTAGCTCATTCCTTGCCCCGACGAAATTCGTCCCTTGGTCAGATCGGATCTGTCTTACCGCTCCTCTGATTGCTATGAAGCATCTCAAAGCATTTAAAAATGCGTCAGTCGTGAGATCCTCCAACATTTCTATGTGGATGGCTCTAGAGCTTAAACATGTGAATAACAGACCATATCGCTTGTATTCTTTCCGACCCTGTTTTGTGTAGAAGGGACCGAAGCAGTCAATTCCGGTGTATGAGAAAGGGGGTGAGGGCTCTACTCGGTCAACAGGCAGGTCTGCCATACGTTGTTCTTCGATCGGTCTACGCACCTTTCTACAAGTGACACAAGATTTGATATGCTTGGCCACTACCTTGCTGGCACCTACTATCCAATATCCGCTGGCCCTGAGTTCGTTCAACGTTTGCCCTCGGCCTTGGTGCTGAGTTTTCTTGTGACAGTGATCAAGTATGAGTTGTGTGACGATAGCTTCCTTAGGAAGGATCACTGGATGTTTCAACTCAAGTGATGCGGAAGATCTTCTCAACCGCCCTCCAACCCTGAGCAGACCATTTTCAAGGATGGGATCAAGTTGGTGTATCTTGTGGGTTTTCGGCAGTTTATCAGATTTGTGACTAAGCCATTTCAGCTCTTCCTCAAAGGCTTCTCTTTGTGCTGCCTTGATGAGCGCAAGAGCGGCTAGTCTTCTTTCCTCTACACTAATAGGCCCTGACCGGTCTTTATGTGCCAGTCTTTGAATCCGAGCGGTAACGTTGAGGGCTGTATTCCAATCTGAGAATCTTGACAACCTTTCAAGGAAGCTGTCTGTTTCAGAGGCTTCTGTTTTCAGGACTTTTACCTCTGGGTCCCCTACAAGAAGCTCTGGGGATTTTTGGTTCGTGACAATCTCTCGTTCCCATAAGAACTTAGGTCCTATGAGCCAATTTGAATCCATGAGTTCTGCCACCGTGAGACCCCTAGATGCATGGTCTGCAGGATTTTGACTTGTTTCGACGTAGAACCATTGACTTGGATCTGTTGTCTCTCTGATTCTCTGGACACGGTTAGCGACAAACACATGAAAGCGCCGGGCTTCGTTCTTGATATACCCGAGCACTACCTGTGAATCTGTCCAGAAAAACTCCCGATCTATTTTCAGTTCGAGCTCTTCTCTAAGAGTGTTGCTTACCGCAGCAGAGACTGTAGCTGCAGTGAGCTCGAGGCGTGGTATGGTGACAACATTTATGGGTGCCACTCTGGCCTTGCCCATGACCAGTGCACAATGCACTTGTTCATCAGCAACAATCCTGATGTATGAGCATTGCCCATAACCGTTATTGCTAGCATCTGAGAAATGATGCAGCTCAATGTTTTGGATTGTGCCAAGGTTCTTAGGAATGATGCATCTTGGTATTTGGATTTTATGTAGATTCTCCAAGTCATGGAGCCATGTTTCCCATTTTGGCTGTAGTTCAGGAGGGAGAGGATGATCCCAACTAACTCCCCGCTTGCACATCTCTTGAAGCAGTCTTTTCCCATTCAAGATGTAGGGAGAGAGAAATCCTAATGGGTCATACATGCTGGCGACTGTTGATAGGATTCCTCGTCGTGTGGCTGCCTTTTCATTAAGGATAACATTGAATGAGAACGCATCTGTCTCTATGTTCCACTTTACCCCCAGTACACTCTGCATTGGAAGCTCGTTGTAGTTCAGATCTACATCCTTCACAACGCTGGCACATTCACTCTCTGGAATCGCATCCAAGACTTCTCTGCTGTTGGACACAAATTTGTGCAAGCGTAGCTTTCCCTTCGCACACATTTCTTGTGCTTCTTTGACTAGCTGCTTGGCTTTCTCAACTGTTTCTACGCTGATAAGCCCATCATCCACATAGAAATTCTTTCGAATGAAGCTCGCTGCCAGTGGGTAGTCCTTTTCATATTTACTGGCCAGATATTTCATGCCATAGTTGGCACATCCTGGAGAGGATGCGGCTCCAAAGATGTGCATTCGCATGCAATATTCCTTGGGCTCTATTTCTGTGTTCCCATTTTCCCACCACAGGAACCTCATGAAATCCCTATCTTCTGGGCTAACATGGAAGCGGTGAAACATCTTTTCCACATCGCAAATGATTGCAATTTGGTGCTCACGAAATCTACACAGCACCCCAGTCAGAGCATTAGTTAAGTCAGGTCCTGTGAGTAGGTGATCATTTAGAGAGGTGTCAAGGTATCTGGCGGAGCAGTCAAATACGACTCTGATTTTTTCTGGCTTCCTAGGATGGTACACCCCGTGGTGTGGAATGTACCATGTATTGCCCTCTTTCGGTGAGATCTTTACTTCTTCTGCATCACCATCTTTGAAGACACTGTTGATGAATTTCACATAGTCCTCTTTGTACTTGGGACTTTTCTCTAGTTTTCTTTTGAGGTGTTTCAATCGGGCTATAGCGAGCTGCTTGTTGTTCGGAAGCTGTGGACGCTCTCTGAAGGGCAGGGGCATTTCCAGATGTCCTTCCTCATTGTGTTGAACTTTCCCATTCAGTAGCTGCAGAAACTGAATATCTTCTTGGGATATGTTCCTTTCTCTTGGGTTTGTGTCCAGAAAATCTGTTTCCAATGCCTTAATCACAGAGGCAGGTGTAATAGGCGGAAGCTCTTTCACAGAGACGCGATGGCAAAACCCTGTGACGTGCTTTGAACTAGTACGAGGTGTTTTGGATCCCACTATACTCCAGCCTAAATCAGTCTTGACTGCGTATGGATCATACTCTTCCCCTGATATCACCTGTTTTGGTTTCAGGGCCCTTGCGCAATCATAGCCAATTAGGAGTCCTACAGGACAGTTCAATAGATCTGGCATCTCTTCTGTTATCCTGCGAAGGTGGCTCCACTCTTTCGCTGTTTCACAACTGGGAATGCTATTTTGATCCAGTGGGATGTATTCTCGAGTGTACACTGGTGGTAACTCAATGCACTCTTGTGAAAGGTACCCTCTCACTTTTAGTCCCACCACTCTTTGACAGTTGACTATTGAACCCCTGTCAGTCATTGTTGACAACTTCAATTTTACAGGTTCTGTGTCTGCTTGCATTTTTCTACACACTTCTTGGTCAATAAATGTATTACTGCTCTGTGTGTCCAGTAATGCATACACCAAGGTTTCTGGGCTGTTTTTTGTTGCACAAGAGAGCCACACCGGAACAATCATTGAAGTACGATCACTATTGTCCACTCTCACGCTGAGAGTGGAAGCTCTTTCCTCAGTTGGTGGTGCTGCTGCTCTTTCTTCTTTATGACGTTCTTCATGAAGCGGAGAGGGATGGCTCCGCTTGCAAATATTGCAAGTGGCTCTGTTTCGACAGTTTTTAGAGATATGGCCGACTCTGAGGCAACCAAAGCACATGTTGTTGTTAAAGACAAATTGTTTCTTTTCCTCCAGAGGCATTGCTGCAAATTTTTCACATTTATATAGGAAGTGATCTTGTTGACAACAGATACATTCTATTTGCCTTTTATTTTGAGTGGCCAGGGGACTGGTTTTGGAACCCTTGTCACGTTCTGATGCACTTGAGTTCTTTGTAGTGGGTTTTGTTTTTTGAGACACCATGGTTGATGTCACCAGGGCACTGGCTTTGAGGCGCTTCTGTTCCCTCCCAAGTTTTTCATCTGAATATTTTAGTGCATGAAGGGAGGAAATCGGATTGCATGCAACGCGTGCCTCCTCTGCCACGAAGTCTGAGAATTCCTCGAAACCTGGATATGGCTTCCCTTCATCCAGTGCTTTAGTGACATACCGGTTCCATCTGGTTGTTGCCCAGTCAGGAAGTTTCTGTAGTAGCTTTTGATTTTCTTCACAATCATCTAAAATCTTTAGACCTTGTACATGGGGCATTGCATTCTTGCAGGAGATGAGGAAATCACTAAACTCCCTTAGTTTAATAGATTCTCTTGGACCAATTTTTGGCCAGCTACTCAGCTTTCCCCGGAATGCTCTTTGGACTACGAAAGAGTGGCCATAGCGTTTGTTCAGGGCATCCCAAGCCTGTGTGTACGCTTCCTCATCACTTCTATAAAAAGTTCCTTCTAACACACAAAGTGCTTCCCCACCTATGTATTTTTTCAAATAGAACAGTCTATGCGCTGGGTTTGTACAGCTTGTTTCGATTAAAGCTTTGAAACAGGTGCTCCATTCAGTGTATTTAAGTGGGTCGCCAGTGAACATGAATGGCTCTGGTGCTGGAAGTCTAGTCATTGCCAGGGATTCTTTTAATGCTTCAACCAGTGAGGTGTCATTCGCCTTTGGCTCTGGTTTGCTTCCAAAGCAAGGAGGGACTGGAGCACTTTGGGGAACTTGGGCGCATGGAGTGCTGCTATGCTGCTTCGGAAGCTGACTTGGAGGCAAAGTGATTTTTACTTCAGTATTTCCTATTTCAGCATTCCATTTTGATTCCTCTTCAACATACACCTTGTATTCAGCCTCTATGGCTTCAAGGTCCCTTTGATCTTCCAGCATTTTTAACCTCTCTTGCTGGGCTAGCACCTCCTTCTTCTGGGTGGAGATTTCTCTTTCCCTGTTTAATTCAGCACGTTTTGATGCCAAACGTGCCGCTACTTCTGTCTTCTTTACTGACACATAGCTTCCTTGCTGACTACTCTGCCCAGCTCTTGACACAGTTGATCCATAAACTGACCTAGCATCTTCTCTTTGGAGTAACTGGCGGAGCTCCTCTTTAGCAGCCACTGCATCAAACTCCTTGCTACCAGCTTCTGTGTAACGCCTTTTCAGAAGTGCAGTTATTTCAGTAGTAACTGAGGTGCAGCTATCCATTTTCCTTCTTATATCTTGGGATGGGACAGTCAGTGCACGCAAAGACTCATATACTTGTTTTAGTTCTGACTCATAATTTTCTACAGCTATGATCATTTCACTTAACTCAGTTTTAGCGTGTTCTTCTTTAAGTTTAGATCTTATTAACTGAACCTCTGCTTTGAAGTTTACATATGTCAGCATAAACTTTCTTTCCTTTTTTGTTATCTCTTCCTTTTTGAACTCCAGCATTTTTTCTGTTGGGCGTCTCACCCTTTCTGATCGCCTCACCTCTTGTTCAACCTGAGATGATGACTTCTGGAGCCCTACTCTTTGTACTTCAAGATCTGCATAAATTTCACCTATGCGGTCTTCTATTTTTTGTTTTTCTGTTTCTTCCATTTCAGTTTCTAATTTCTCCTCCAATTGTGCCTTCTCAACTTCTAGAGACTTATTATTCTAGAGAATTATTTGCTCTAGTGCACCAGTTTCTGATGCAGGCCTATTTTGGTACTTTTTTTTTTTTTTGCTTAACTACTTTGAAACAATACTATTGAAATATTAATGATGAAAAGCAAACAGGGAAATACACACTATCAATTATTAAACAGGCTACACACATTCGATCAACTTACAAAATTATCAAAATGCAATTTTCATTTTCTGCAAGAAATATTATTATATCAACTAAGAAAGAACACTATTTCCAAACTTAGAAGATACAGTCTGACCTGGTATCCCAAAGGTGACTTATTGCTATGTTATTGTCCAAAGGAGTCACAACGTTGCCACCTTGTGGCTGTCCTTGGCAGCTGCAGCACCGTCGTCTTATTGCACTTTGGTTCCACCTCCGCGCTGGATTTGAGCGATGGCGTCAAAGAATGGTGGGATATGCAGGCAGATCTTCCACGTGGAGTACGATGATGGAGTCTTTAAAGGGACGCACGCAGGCCTTGCTCTATCTTTGCAGGAACGCTGGCGAATCTCGTCACTCCGATGGCTACGTTTTTCACTATAACTGCTCCCAAAGGTCCTTTTCTTTAGAACAGACACCCACGCATCGACTGATGTTCACGTCTGAAGTTTTATTGTTTTCTTTCGTCGGCAAACACCGTGAAAAACGTGTGCGCCTTGTGACCAAACTCAAGGAGTAGTTACATTCACTTTCACACCCTCTCTTCTTTGCTCTTCGTTTCTCTTGCTTTTCGTTTACAAAACAACCTTCCTTGTGCGGCTCCCAACAGTTCAAACATCTCTGCCGTTCTCGAATGTTTCGACCAATCCACAGTACTCTCAATTAACGCAACTGAGTCACGTGACCACAGTATGCTGTCTATGCAAAGGAACTTACACATTTGAACAGTAGGTGTCGCTACTACACAAGATCACAAGAAACCAAACCTTATATTTTCCAAACATTACAAACAAAATGATTGCACAACACCAATCACAATAATCATTAAATTCTCTCCATATTACTCTGCACTTTAAATAACCAGAAAGTCAGGGGACAGCTACAGAGAGGGTTATGGCAGCCAATTGCCGTTGGTGTGTGAGTGTGTGAATGGGTGAATGAGAAGCATCAATTATAGTGCTTTGGATAAAGGTGCTATATAAGTTCCAACCATTTACCATTTAACTGCCATTGACATTTTTATACTTGGTTTCATATGCTTTGCATGCCATGACTTCCTGATGTATGTGACCCATCAACATCATCAGAGTGTGGATATCTTAATTTCAGGTTGTCCTACAAGCAATACTAAAACTCTTTGCATTTGAATGGATCTCTATGGGAATTGGGCACTAGATTCAGCTGTAAATTATGCTGATACAGTATGGAACACATTTTTTGGCTAAATGTCTTTAAGTCATCAAGGGTCCAGGGTATCAGATGAGCCTCAGACCACCATGCTGCTGCCAGATATGCAGTAGATATGGATGGATCACCTCAAGGATCGTTTCTCCTGAATAATTGTCCTACTGAACCCAATGGAAAAAATGGGTTCAATTGAAAAGCTCATATTCATGATTTATTTCCAAATGCAATATCCTGTGGTAGACAGCTAAAATAACAATAACATAATATCCATGGCCCTGGCTGTATGTGTTAAAATAGAAAGGGAAATGGGGTAAGAGAGAAAGAGAGAGGAGCAATAAATAAAGTGGACATATGCTACTGTATTAACCATGACAAAGAAATGATGCGAGTGATAAGAGAAAGAATTTTAGTTTCACAATATGAGACTCACTTTATCAGCGATGAAGTTGTCTCCATTCTCATGCCTCCGATGAAGTTATTTCCCGGTTTCTGTCTTTTATTTTTCGCTTTTGTTACTTTTCGTGGATCGTTACAACGTACCAGCGCGAGAGAGCCAGCGAGCGACCTAGACAGGACTTTAGTCAGGCTTGTTTGTGATCATTCAGAGGCAGATAACGTGGGGCAAAGTCCTTCTTATTCAACCCCTTACACATTCCCGACTTCCTGTCAAAACAGTTTCTAGAGAAGTAGAAAATATTTAAAGTATTTCTTTCCTTGTTGACAGATATGTAGGCGTTTATGAATATCAGATTTTTTTTTCCTTTTTATTATGGACAAGTTTAAAAAGCGATGGGCTGCGAAATAATTTAGTTTCAACAACCCCAACCTAACCCTAAGCCTGTGGATTAAAATATAGAACATTCTGGCTCCTTCTCAGAATCACATTTAACAGTGTTAGCATCCCTCAGTATCGCCAGGGTTATTCCTGCTGCGGTGTGTCTCTATATTATTCTCTGTATTATTGCAATTTCCATGATATCTCAGTGTTCCTTCCGCGGACGCCATTGCTACTGGCCTATTTTGTGTTATAAGTAAAAATGCAGCTGTTTTGACTTAGTCACTAATGAGCCGGTGCATAAGTTATAACAACCATATAACCATTTATATTGGAAATGTGCGTCGAAAGACGGACTTTATTATGTGACAAATCTATGCTGCAGACCAATAAACTTCTTACATTATTCACCATCAAACAGAACACAATCAACATTTCTATGCAAACATGGTCAAACTGTCTTCTTCTTCTTCTTCTTCTTCTTCTACTACTTCTTCTACTTCTTCTACTTCTTCTTCTTCACACCCAACACGGGCTGTGTATTAACCAAATTACACCCAACCGCATTCATGGAGCAACCCGGGCCACAACGACATCAACACAGACCGTTTTAACGGATACCCACGCCTAAGCTCCGTGAAGTTGGTTGCTGTCCACAATTGGACACTTCTGGTTCGCATTTATCAAAATAAAAGTTTGGTGAATAAAATTATTTATGAACTGTAATTTTGTCCATTTTCATTGTTAAATTAATACAGTTGGATATAATTGTGATGTATTTGCAGAGAATATAAAATTGTGCACAAATTTCTCTAAAAACTGTTTGCCACCAGTTGTTGCTGTCTGTCAGGTGTGGTATGGGCATGCATTGCCATAGACTGTCAATTGCCAACCAGCTCATTTGCATAGCTCATGTTAGCTGGACCCATATCTTTAATATTCTACAGTCCTTTCTGTGAAATCATGTTCCCAGCAATTGTTGCTGTGTTTCCAGTGTGGGGTGGCCAAGCATTGCTATTGACTGTCAGTTACCACCCAGCTCATAGCATAGCTCATAACTCAAAAACTATAAATTGTTACCAAATGAAAGGGGTATAGATTTACTCTAGTCTGGTTCCTCCCAAGGTTTTTTCGTTCTCCACCTTGGAAGCCCTAGGCATGGTTTTGTGGGGGGAAAAAGCTGGGGCTTGCTCTAAAGCTGTGTTTCTCAACTCTAGTCTTGCCAGAAGGTTTTTGTTGTAACCAGAAACTGAAACAACCAATTTAATAACTGATCCAACAAATGTATACCCCCTTTCATTTGGTAACAATTTATAGAGTGGTAACTGACAGTTAATAGCAACGTATGACCACCCCACACTGGAAACACAGCAACAATTGCTGGGAACATGATTTCACAGAAAGGACTGTAGAATATTAAAGATATGGGTATATAGAGTAAATATATAACCCCTTTCATTTGGTAACAATTTATAGTTTTTGAGTTATGGGCTATGCAAATGAGCTGCTCGTGAATTGACAGTCAATGGCATTGCATGCCCTTACCACAATTGCTGGGAACATGATTTTAGATAATACATGTATAATTTTATAGATACATAGATTTAATGTATGCCCCTTCATATTTGGCAACATTTTTTTCAAACAGTAAGCAGGTATGCAAATGAGCTGTTATTGAACCGACAGTGTCAAGCAATTTATGCTTGGCCTACATTATAGTAACTAGTCAAATAGCAAGCTAGTTGCTTGCTGACTTTTATAAGTTGTATCAGCAATTAATTTAAACAATGGTAATAATGTGAGGAAACGCAAAAAACGCGGTAATTATGTTCTCATTATTTAACGTTACTCAGCAGCTCTTTTTTTGACAGAAAATCACAGGAAGTTGAGACCGGAACTTCTGTACAGGAAGTCTAATTGTTGCTAGCTTCACGGAGCTCCACTCCTACATGTAGACTGGCTTTAGCTAATATTTCTGGTATATCAGCACAAAAGTTCGGTGGGTATCCGAATGACATTCTACACGACGTCACATCCTGAACAGACCGCAGCTGATGTGTTTTTCCGGTGGCTGTTATGGCGGGAGAAGCTTGATTTCCTGCAATTTGTTTGTTTTTGCAGCTGCCAGGCTGTCGAGAGTTATCAAGAAAACAGTTGCACTGCATTTATCCAGACGTGTCAGTATTTACATTTTACATTTTCTGCGTTCGTTATTTGAAATCGTCGAAAATAAATGTCGAGGTTTAGATGTACTAGCTCCCTATTTATAACTCACAGTTGTCAATATTGTAAGTGAACGATTGTCTTCGCGTAGCTCTACTCGTCGGAGAGAAGTTTTTACATCACTTGCAAATGGAATCGAAGATCTCTACTGAGAAAGGTCTGTAATCAGCTAACATATTATATGTGCTTGTTTAATTTTAGCTTAGCAGTGTCTTCTCTTCTAACTGCGTAGTAGGTTATTTCCAGTCTGACAATCTCAGAAATGACGAGCTCTGGCACATATAACAGTGGTATAACGTTGCATTGTCCCTCTCAAATAAAACTAATAAGCTAACGAATTCAATTTAATGCGTTCATCACCATCTTGATCTTCTCCTTTCCTGATCATAATGTGGCTGACAAATGAAATGAAACATGCGAGCTAGCTCATGTCAGATTGTGAGGGAAGTTGTGGATCAGCTAGCTACATGTCTAGCTACGTTCGTAGCTACCTGCGTTGTGAACAGCGTCGACGTAGCACGAAAGATTCCGACCTATATTAACTTACTCACCCATGACATAAAATTACCCTGTTACAATGTGAATCATCGTGAGCTATGAAATGCAGTGTTTGTAATGTGAAACATCCCTGGAATGAACATTAACCCTGTCTCTCAGTGCAGTGTTAATGTATAGTAGTGTGTTTATATTGTATTAACCCTCTCTCTCAGTGCAGTGTTAATGTACTGTAGTGTGCAGTCAGTGTGTAAATACTGTATTAACCCTCTCTGTGCAGTGTTAATGTACAGTAGTGTGTAAATACTGTATTAACCCTCTCTGTGCAGTGTTAATGTACTGTAGTGTGGAGTCAGTGTGTATATACTGTATTAACCCTCTCTCTCAGTGCAGTGTTAATGTACTGTAGTGTCCAGTCAGTCAGCGTGTATATAGTGTATCAACCCTCTCTTTCAGTGCAGTGTTAATATACTGTAGTGTGCAGTGTATATACTGTATTAACCCTCTCTCTCAGTGCAGTGTTAATGTACTGTAGTGTGCAGTGTGTATATACTGTATTAACCCTCTCTCTCAGTGCAGTGTTAATATACTGTAGTGTGCAGTGTATATACTGTATTAACCCTCTCTCTCAGTGCAGTGTTAATGTACTGTAGTGTGCAGTGTATATACTGTATTAACCCTCTCTCTCAGTGCAGTGTTAATGTACTGTAGTGTGCAGTGTATATACTGTATTAACCCTCTCTCAGTGCAGTGTTAATGGACTGTAGTGTGGAGTCAGTGTGTATTGTATTAAGTGCAGTGTTAATGTCTCTCTGCTCTGTAGAACAGGCCCTCCCCCTCTCTGCCCTGCGCATGTTGGCTCCGCCCACGCGGCTGCTCTCTGCGGCCATGTGGTGCGTGATGCAGCGGAGGAATGCTTTGCATTATGGGAAGCTGGAGGAGTTTGTCACGTCAATCTCGGAGGCGGTCCCGGGGTTGCTTAGCGACCGGCACAGGGCCAAGCTGACACTGGGGCTTCGAGCAAGGGTGTGTGTGCGTGTGTGAGTGTGTGCGTGTGCGTGTGCGTGTGCGCGTGCGTGAGCGTGTGAGTGTGTGTGTGTGTGTGTGTGCGCGTGCGCGTGTGTAAGGGTGTGTACGGTTGTTATCGGTCTCTGTATGGGTGAATAAGTAGGTGTAATTAAGTAAAAAATGTTCCTAATAAAGTGCTCAGTGAGTGTATGTTGTTATCTTAAAAAATAAAAATAAAAACCCAGGCAAGCAGCATGTGCTGTTAGACCAAAGTCTAGTGTATTAGAAAGCCGTTGATGAACTAAATGGAATGTTCATTTAAAATCGTGTGTGTGTATACATACTGATGAGTTTGGGCTGCTGTTCTCTGTAGCTGATCCTGGAGCTATGTCGGGGACCAGACCCTCCAGACTCCTCCCTCATCCTGCCCCACCTCCGCAGGCTCCGCCCCCCTGTGGGGAACAGGGTAAGCCCCCAGACTGCTATTCTTACTGTGAGTGTGAGTGAAAGAAACGGGTCTCTGTGTGAGTGAGTGAGTGAGTGAGTGAGTGAGTGAGTGAGTGAGTGAGTGAGTGAGTGAGTGAGTGAGTGAGTGAGTGAGTGAGTGAGTGAGTGAGTGAGTGAGTGAGTGAGTGAGTGAGTGAGTGAGTGAGTGAGTGAGTGAGTGAGTGAGTGAGTGAGTGAGTGAGTGAGTGAGTGAGTGAGTGAGTGAGTGAGTGAGTATATATGCATGCATGTATGTAACAGGATCAAAAGGTGTAGTGTGTGTGTGTGTGTGTGTGTGTGTGTGTGTGACAGGATCAGAAGGTCCAGGCTGCATCCTGGGCTTTTCAGCGGCAGGTGAGGAACCTCCTGGATAGCCCTGCTGAGAGACGGCGCTTCTTCCAGGTCTGACTCCGCCCCCCGCCATGTCACTTCCTGCTGGCCTTCTCGGCTCTGCTTCAGAAGGCCTCAGGAAACCTTTCACATGTTGATCTTTCACATGTAGACACATACACAGCATGTTGACCTTTCACATGTAGACACATACACAGCATGTTGACCTTTCACAAGTAGACACATACACAGCATGTTGACCTTTCACATGTAGACACACACACAGCATGTTGACCTTTCACATGTAGACACACACAGCATGTTGACCTTTCACATGTAGACACATACACAGCATGTTGATCTTTCACCTGTAGATACACAGCATGTTGACCTTTCACATGTAGACACATACACAGCATGTTGATCTTTCACTTGTTGACCTTTCACATGTAAACACACACACAGCATGTTGACTTTTCACATGTAGACACACACACACACAGCTTGTTGACTTTTCACATGTAGACACACACACACACAGCATGTTGACCTTTCACATGTAGACACACACAGCATGTTGACCTTTCACATGTAGACACACACACAGCATGTTGATCTTTCACCTGTAGATACACAGCATGTTGACCTTTCACATGTAGACACACACACAGCATGTTGATCTTTCACATGTAGACACACACAGCATGTTGACCTTTCACATGTAGACACATACACAGCATGTTGATCTTTCACCTGTAGATACACAGCATGTTGACCTTTCACATGTAGACACATACACAGCATGTTGATCTTTCACATGTAGACACATACACAGCATGTTGACCTTTCACAAGTAGACACATACACAGCATGTTGATCTTTCACTTGTTGACCTTTCACATGTAAACACACACACAGCATGTTGACTTTTCACATGTAGACACACACACAGCATGTTGACTTTTCACATGTAGACACATAGACACAAATTTTTATTTGTTTTTGTTTGAAAAGATATATACAAATAACTTTATTTGTTAAGCACTTTCACAAACAGAAGTTACAAAGTGCTTTAAAGAAACAAGCATAAAATCAGGATAAAATAAAACACACCAAATTATACCGCTTTAAGATGCGAAACACTAAAGTTATTAACTGAGAAATACAGCCACGTGCCCTCTGCGTGACAGTGATATGAGATTGAGATAAACTGCCTCATTATATGACCAAGAAGAAGCAATAATATGAGAACAAGAAGAGGCCCCAGAATCATACATCACATCACATCACATCACATCACACCACACCACACCACACCACACCTCATCACATCACATCACATCACATCACATCACATCACATCACATCACATCACATCACATCACATCACATCACATCACATCACACCACACCACACCACACCACACCACACCACACCACACCACACCACACCTCACCCACATGAGACCCCACTGGAGAAAGGAGCAGCAGGGAAAACAAGGCCCCCCTCGGCCACAGTAAAACACTGTTAACAGTAAAACACAGCCACAGTAAAACACTGTTAACAGTAAAACACAGCCACAGTAAAACACTGTTAACAGTAAAACACAGCCACAGTAAAACACTGTTAACAGTAAAACACGGCCACAGTAAAACACTGTTAACAGTAAAACACAGCCACAGTAAAACACTGTTAACAGTAAAACACAGCCACAGTAAAACACGGCCACAGTAAAACACTGTTAACAGTAAAACACAGCCACAGTAAAACACTGTTAACAGTAAAACACAGCCACAGTAAAACACTGTTAACAGTAAAACACGGCCACAGTAAAACACTGTTAACAGTAAAACACAGCCACAGTAAAACACGGCCACAGTAAAACACTGTTAGAGAAATGAGAAGTGAAGCAGTCAAGTGCAGAACCCGTGATACCCCCCCACTGCCTGTTCAAATAGCATCCGTGTCGTATGCAGCACTCAAGTGCAGTAATATTAATATAGAGAGTGCATGTGTGTGTGTCAGTAATATTAATATAGATATACGTATATCTATATATATATATATATATATGTATATGTAGCTCTGGTGTCCGCCTGTGTGAGAAGGCGTTCGTGACTGTAAGAAGTGCGCTTTCAGCGCTGTGCAGCTCAAGGAACCTCCATTTAAATTTATCAAATCTCTGCGTGACAGTGATATGAGATTGAGATAAACTGCCTCATTATATGACCAAGAAGAAGCAATAATATGAGAACAAGAAGAGGCCCCAGAATCATACATCACATCACATCACATCACATCACACCACACCACACCACACCACACCTCATCACATCACATCACATCACATCACATCACATCACATCACATCACATCACATCACATCACATCACATCACATCACACCACACCACACCACACCACACCACACCACACCACACCACACCACACCACACCACACCTCACCCACATGAGACCCCACTGGAGAAAGGAGCAGCAGGGAAAACAAGGCCCCCCTCGGCCACAGTAAAACACTGTTAACAGTAAAACACAGCCACAGTAAAACACTGTTAACAGTAAAACACAGCCACAGTAAAACACTGTTAACAGTAAAACACAGCCACAGTAAAACACTGTTAACAGTAAAACACGGCCACAGTAAAACACTGTTAACAGTAAAACACAGCCACAGTAAAACACTGTTAACAGTAAAACACAGCCACAGTAAAACACGGCCACAGTAAAACACTGTTAACAGTAAAACACAGCCACAGTAAAACACTGTTAACAGTAAAACACAGCCACAGTAAAACACTGTTAACAGTAAAACACGGCCACAGTAAAACACTGTTAACAGTAAAACACAGCCACAGTAAAACACGGCCACAGTAAAACACTGTTAGAGAAATGAGAAGTGAAGCAGTCAAGTGCAGAACCCGTGATACCCCCCCACTGCCTGTTCAAATAGCATCCGTGTCGTATGCAGCACTCAAGTGCAGTAATATTAATATAGAGAGTGCATGTGTGTGTGTCAGTAATATTAATATAGATATACGTATATCTATATATATATATATATATATGTATATGTAGCTCTGGTGTCCGCCTGTGTGAGAAGGCGTTCGTGACTGTAAGAAGTGCGCTTTCAGCGCTGTGCAGCTCAAGGAACCTCCATTTAAATTTATCAAATCAGTCATTTCACAACTACCTCTAGGAGCTGCTGAGCATTTTAGAGATCAGTCGGTGTTAACTGATCTGCAGGGTGGAGGCCGGGTCTCTCAGAGAGGCAGGACAGTAGCATGCTTAGAAAGTCAGGAACATGACCAGAGCTCATGGAATGATTAATAATAACAGGTAATGTGTGGGGGGGTGTGAGGGGGGGTGTGAGGGTGATGTGAGGGGGGGGTGTGAGGGTGATGTGAGGGGGGGTGTGAGGGGGGGTGTGAGGGTGATGTGAGGGGGGGGTGTGAGGGTGATGTGAGGGGTGATGTGAGGGGGGGGTGTGAGGGTGATGTGAGGGGGGGTGTGAGGGGGGGGTGTGAGGGTGATGTGAGGGTGATGTGAGGGGGGGGTGTGAGGGTGATGTGAGGGGGGGGGTGTGAGGGTGATGTGAGGGGGGGGGGTGTGAGGGGTGATGTGAGGGGGGGGTGTGAGGGTGATGTGAGGGGGGGGGTGTGAGGGTGATGTGAGGGGTGGTGTGAGGGTGATGTGAGGGTGATGTGAGGGGGGGTGTGAGGGGGGGGTGAGGGTGATGTGAGGGTGATGTGAGGGGGGGGGTGTGAGGGGGGGGTGAGGGTGATGTGAGGGTGATGTGAGGGGGGGTGTGAGGGTGATGTGAGGGGGGGGTGTGAGGGGGGGGGTGAGGGTGATGTGAGGGTGATGTGAGGGGGGGTGTGAGGGGGGGGTGAGGGTGATGTGAGGGTGATGTGAGGGGGGGGGTGAGGGGGGTGTGAGGGTGATGTGAGGGGGGGTGTGAGGGTGATGTGAGGGGGGGGTAAAGCTAAAACTTCCAGCACCTCTTTAAAGAGCCTGGACGCTCTCTCTCTCCCTCTCTCTCTCTCTCTCCCTCTCAGGAGGAGGTTTTTGTGGGTCAGTATGGCCCTCAGTTTGACTGTGCATTGGAGAAGCTTCTTTGGGAGTTCCTGTCCCGTTTGGACCAGCTGCTGCCCATGCCCGACCTGGCCCAGGTAGCACGGAACCCCTATCCCGAAAACTCAAAAAAAAAAGTCCAAAATGCATTTAAGTCACGTATGCTCATTTTCACACAGACCCAAACCCTAACCCACCCACACTGACCCAAACCCTAACCCACCCACACTGACCCAAACCCTAACCCACCCACACTGACCCAAACCCTAACCCACCCACACAGACCCAAACCCTAACCCACCCACACAGACCCAAACCCAAACCCACCCACACAGACCCAAACCCAAACCCACCCACACAGACCCAAACCCAAACCCACCCACACAGACCCAAACCCAAACCCACCCACACAGACCCAAACCCTAACCCACCCACACTGACCCAAACCCACCCACACAGACCCAAACCCACACAGACCCAAACCCAAACCCACCCACACTGACCCAAACCCACCCACACTGACCCAAACCCTAACCCACCCACACTGACCCAAACCCTAACCCACCCACACTGACCCAAACCCACCCACACAGACCCAAACCCTAACCCACCCACACTGACCCAAACCCACCCACACAGACCCAAACCCACACAGACCCAAACCCAAACCCACCCACACTGACCCAAACCCACCCACACTGACCCAAACCCTAACCCACCCACACTGACCCAAACCCTAACCCACCCACACAGACCCAAACCCACCCACACTGACCCAAACCCTAACCCACCCACACTGACCCAAACCCACCCACACAGACCCAAACCCAAACCCACCCACACTGACCCAAACCCAAACCCACCCACACAGACCCAAACCCTAACCCACCCACACTGACCCAAACCCACCCACACAGACCCAAACCCTAACCCACCCACACAGACCCAAACCCACCCACACTGACCCAAACCCTAACCCACCCACACTGACCCAAACCCACCCACACTGACCCAAACCCACCCACACAGACCCAAACCCAAACCCACCCACACAGACCCAAACCCACCCACACTGACCCAAACCCTAACCCACCCACACAGACCCAAACCCAAACCCACCCACACTGACCCAAACCCACCCACACAGACCCAAACCCTAACCCACCCACACAGACCCAAACCCACCCACACAGACCCAAACCCACCCACACTGACCCAAACCCTAACCCACCCACACAGACCCAAACCCAAACCCACCCACACTGACCCAAACCCACCCACACAGACCCAAACCCTAACCCACCCACACAGACCCAAACCCACCCACACAGACCCAAACCCACCCACACAGACCCAAACCCAAACCCACACACACTGACCCAAACCCAAACCCACCCACACAGACCCAAACCCAAACCCAAACCCACACAGACCCAAACCCAAACCCACCCACACAGACCCAAACCCTAACCCACCCACACTGACCCAAACCCACCCACACAGACCCAAACCCACACAGACCCAAACCCAAACCCACCCACACTGACCCAAACCCACCCACACTGACCCAAACCCTAACCCACCCACACTGACCCAAACCCTAACCCACCCACACAGACCCAAACCCACCCACACTGACCCAAACCCTAACCCACCCACACTGACCCAAACCCACCCACACAGACCCAAACCCAAACCCACCCACACTGACCCAAACCCAAACCCACCCACACAGACCCAAACCCTAACCCACCCACACTGACCCAAACCCACCCACACAGACCCAAACCCTAACCCACCCACACAGACCCAAACCCACCCACACTGACCCAAACCCTAACCCACCCACACTGACCCAAACCCACCCACACAGACCCAAACCCAAACCCACCCACACTGACCCAAACCCAAACCCACCCACACAGACCCAAACCCTAACCCACCCACACTGACCCAAACCCACCCACACAGACCCAAACCCAAACCCACCCACACAGACCCAAACCCAAACCCACCCACACTGACCCAAACCCACCCACACAGACCCAAACCCAAACCCACCCACACAGACCCAAACCCACCCACACTGACCCAAACCCTAACCCACCCACACAGACCCAAACCCAAACCCACCCACACTGACCCAAACCCACCCACACAGACCCAAACCCTAACCCACCCACACAGACCCAAACCCACCCACACAGACCCAAACCCACCCACACAGACCCAAACCCAAACCCACACACACTGACCCAAACCCAAACCCACCCACACAGACCCAAACCCAAACCCAAACCCACACAGACCCAAACCCAAACCCACCCACACAGACCCAAACCCAAACCCACCCACACAGACCCAAACCCACTCACACAGACCCAAACCCAAACCCACCCACACAGACCCAAACCCACCCACACAGACCCAAACCCAAACCCACCCACACAGACCCAAACCCAAACCCACCCACACAGACCCAAACCCAAACCCAATCCGAACAGAGTTTCACTGATATTGGCCTTAAAATCACAGTCACTGAAACAGCCTATTCTTGGTAAAGCTCTGGTGTGCTTATAAACACACACATTCTGATGGATATCAGGATAAAGTGGATGGGTGGATAAAGTTAAAGCCCTGGAAAGGTGTAAAGTGGGGTTGATGAGACACGTTACGGTGTGCTGACTGTGGTTTTCCTGCTGCAGACCGTGTCGTGGCTCAGCGCTGCCCCCTGTGTGCTGGAGGACTTGGAGCAGCCTGAGCTCCTGAACACACTGCGTCAACACCACCATCTCCTGGGCCACCTCAACACAGCCCGTGAGCCTTCGTCATCGTCATCATCATCATACAGTTTAGTTATATATGGGGCGATATTGGCTCAGGTGGTAAGAGCAGTCGTCTGGCAGTCGGAGGGTTGCCGGTTCGATTCTGCCCTGAGTGTGTCAGAATGCCCCTGAGCAAGACACCACGAGTTGGTCGGTGCCTTGCATGGCAGCCAATCGCCGTCGGTGTGTGAGTGTATGAATGAATGGGTGAATGAGAAGCATCAATTGTAAAGCGCTTTGGATAAAGGCGCTATATACCATTACCATTTATACAGCATCTCAACACAGCCTGTGAGTTATGAACACTCACACACACACACACACTCACACACACACACACACACACAGTTCCTGCCCCTTATCTATCTGTAGAGCACTGTGAGTCGACTTCTTTTGTGGGTTTAATAAAGGAACATCTCTCTCTCCCCCTCTCCCTCTCTCTCCCTCAGCCTCTCTCCCTCCCTCCACGGGTGACTCCATTCTCTCCTCTCTCTCTCTCCCTCCCTCCGGTCGAGTTTGGAGCACCAAATCCATTGGCCAATCGGGTGCCACTCCTGACTCTGTGAGCCCCGCCTCTCTGACACATCCAGCCAATGGCAGGCGAGGATGCAGTTCCCCCATCCGGCCCGTAATCGGGCTCATAGCCAGTCAGGACGCTCCGCTCACGCGCGGCAGGAAGGGGGCGGAGCCCGCACGGGACACGCCCGTCAGGGAGGCGGAGTCTGGAGCACACGCTTACACGCTGAGGCTCCGCTCACGGGACGGGGCCGGGGCCCGGCAGGAAGGGGCGGGGCTGATGGACGGGAAGGGCGGGGCCTCTGATGAACGATTGAAGAGAAGGAAGCAGCAGGAGGAGGAGGAGGAGGGGAAAGCAGGGATGGGTGGAGGAGAGAAGTGGGCGGGGCTGAGGAAGAGCGAGCGAATCAGGACGCGTTGCCGGAGCGAGGAAGGGGCGGAGCTCTCTCTGGTGATGTCCTGTCTGCAGACGCAGCCCCGTGTGCGTCTGGAGCGACTCGCCCTCCCTGCTCCGCCCCCCCGTCGCCATGACGCCGCCGTGCGGTCGCCACGGAGACCGCTACCAGGGCCCACGGAGGCTGCCTTGCCCAGGATGGGGGCGGAGCCAGGGAAGAGGAAGAGGAAGTTCAGCAGCACCGACACCCCCGAGAAACACCTGCCAATCACATCAGAGAAAGAGTGAGGGGATATGGGCCAATCACCGGGTCTGCCTGCCTGTCCGCCTGTTTCTGTGTGTGTGTGTGTGTGTGTGTGTGTGTGTCTGTGTCTGTCTGTGTGTGTGTGTGTGTGTGTTTGTGTGTGTCTGTCTGTGTGTGTGTCTGTGTCTGTCTGTGTGTGTGTGTGTGTGTGTGTCTGTGTCTGTCTGTGTGTGTCTGTGTCTGTCTGTGTGTGTGTCTGTGTGTGTGTGTGTGTCTGTGTCTGTCTGTGTGTGTGTGTGTGTCTGTCTGTGTGTGTGTGTGTCTGCCTGTCTCTGTCTGTCTGTCTGTCTGTGTGTGTGTGTGTCTGCCTGCCTGTGTGTGTGTGTGTCTGTGTCTGTCTGTGTGTGTGTGTGTGTGTCTGTGTCTGTCTGTGTGTGTGTGTGTCTGCCTGTCTCTGTCTGTCTGTCTGTGTGTGTGTGTGTGTCTGTCTGTCTGTGTGTGTGTGTGTGTCTGTCTGTCTGTGTGTGTGTGTGTGTGTCTGTCTGTCTCTGCCTGTCCGTGTGTCTGTGTGCCTGCCTGCCTGCCAGTCTGTGTTTGTTGTGTGTGTGCCTGTCTGTTTAATTCATCATTTTTTCTTGTGCTTCAGAAACTGTGTCTCTCCCTTAATGTGGGGGGCCTCCCCTGTGCTTACCCTCCGGACCAAGAGCAGAGGTACACACACACCCCTCAGTGCTGTGTTAGCGTGCAGTGTCCAGTGTTAATGCTCAGTGTTAGTTCAGTGTTAATGTGTAGTGTTAGTATTCAGTGTTTATGCATTGATTCTTCCTCAGGCAAGGACTCTCCCTATCCCGATTGCAATGATGACGTCATCATAGATTCCGAAGATGAAGAAATGAAACATGTTAAAGGGAGGGTGAGTGTGTGTGTGTGTGTGTGTATGTATGTATGAGTGTGTGTGTGTGTGTATGAGTGTGTGTGTGTATGTATGAGTGAGTGTGAGTGCGCAGTAGAGTGTGTGAGTGCGCAGTAGAGTGTGTGTGTGCGTGTGTGTGTGTGTGTGAGTGCGCAGTAGAGTGTATGTGTGTGAGTGCGCAGTAGAGTGTGTGTGTGTGAGTGCGCAGTAGAGTGTGTGTGTGTGTGTGAGTGCGCAGTAGAGTGTGTGTGTGTGAGTGCGCAGTAGAGTGTGTGTGTGAGTGCGCAGTAGAGTGTGTGTGTGTGAGTTCGCAGTAGAGTGTGTGTGTGAGTGCGCAGTAGAGTGTATGTGTGTGAGTGCGCAGTAGAGTGTGTGTGTGTGAGTGCGCAGTAGAGTGTGTGTGTGTGTGTGAGTGCGCAGTAGAGTGTGTGTGTGTGAGTGCGCAGTAGAGTGTGTGTGTGAGTGCGCAGTAGAGCGTGTGTGTGTGAGTGCGCAGTAGAGTGTGTGTGTGTGAGTGCGCAGTAGAGTGTGTGAGTGCGCAGTAGAGTGTGTGAGTGCGCAGTAGAGTGTGTGTGTGTGAGTGCGCAGTAGAGTGTGTGTGAGTGCGCAGTAGAGTGTGTGTGTGAGTGCGCAGTAGAGTGTGTGTGTGTGAGTGCGCAGTAGAGTGTGTGAGTGCGCAGTAGAGTGTGTGTGTGTGAGTGCGCAGTAGAGTGTGTGAGTGCGCAGTAGAGCGTGTGTGTGTGAGTGCGCAGTAGAGTGTGTGAGTGTGTATGTATGTATGAGTGTGTGTGAGTGCACAGTAGAGTGTGTGTGTGAGTGTTGTGTGAGCGCACAGTAGTGTGTGTGTGTGTGTGCGTGTGTGTGTGTGTGTATGAGTGAGTGTGAGTGCGCAGTAGAGTGTGTGAGTGCGCAGTAGAGCGTGTGTGTGCGCAGTAGAGCGTGTGAGTGCGCAGTAGAGCGTGTGTGTGTGAGTGTGTGTGTATGTATGAGTGAGTGTGAGTGCGCAGTAGAGCGTGTGAGTGCGCAGTAGAGCGTGTGTGTGTGTGTGTGTGTATGAGTGAGTGTGAGTGCGCAGTAGAGTGTGTGAGTGCGCAGTAGTGTGTGTGTGTGTGTGAGTGCGCAGTAGAGTGTGTGTGTGTGTGTGTGAGTGCGCAGTAGAGTGTGTGAGTGCGCAGTAGAGCGTGTGTGTGTGTGTGCGCACGTGCACTCTCACATGTGTAACCTTGTTCTCCGTCTCCCCCAGCTGTTTGTGAAGCGGTACCACAAGACGAAGAACAATACTTTTGTTCCCACATTCCGGGAGTTCTGGGGGCCCAGTTTGGCCTGATCAGCTGTGTGTGTGTGTGTGTGTGTGTGTGTGTGTGTGTGACTGTGTTTGTGTGAGTGTGAGTGTGAGTGTGAGTGTGTGTGTGTGTGTGTGTGTGTGTGTGTGAGTGTGTGAGTGTCAGTGTGTGTCAGTGTGTCAGTGTGTCAGTGTAGGTTTGTCTGTGGAATAAATGTTTCTTTTTTAACTAATCAAGATAAAGTTTTATATGTATATGTTAATCATGTCAGATCAACTCTGTTAATTACAACTATTTTCATACATCAAATGGAAAATCACTAAAACTACCTAAACTAGAAGCTCTTCACCATTTTGTTCCAATAAATTCGCTAACTATTTTTTAAATAATGGCTTGGACATCTGTGTGTATTTTTGGTATCTCATTCTGATACACTGCTAGGGTTCTTATACACTGATTAATTACTTTTTTAGGTGAGAACATGCTCCAAACACACTCTGAGGGGATCTGAGTATGCTGATATTATTTTACATTTACATTTACATTTTAGTCATTTGGCAGACGCTTTTAATCCAAAAAAGAACATCGGTTCTTCCACAAGTTAAAGCATCACATCCGTAACAAGTAAAATACACATGAAGTGCTGTTCTAAGCAAAACATAGTTATTGAAGTGCAATTTTCTTCTTTTTTTTCGGTTAGACAAGAGGGATATCGGAAAGGGGAGAGGGGAATCAGGAGGGAGGACTAAGGTAGAGTTTGAAGAGGTGTGTTTTGAGTCTGTGTCTAAATAGGGGGAGGGATTCTTCTGTCCTGACAGTGGTAGGCAGGTCATTCCACCACTGAGGAACCAGAACGGAAAACAGGCGTGAACGTGCAGCTCGACCGCCAGGTGCCCGTAGAGAGGGAACCGTAAGGCGACCAGAGCTGGCAGACCGGAGTGGTCTAGCTGGGGAGTAGGGAGTGATCAGGGATTGTATGTAATGTGGGGCAGTCCCCTTAGCAGCCTGAAATGCCAACACTAGGGCCTTGAAACGGATACGTGCGGCAATAGGAAGCCAGTCAATATACAGTATATGGAGAACTTGGAGAACTAGCCACAGTTCTGTGGATTTAGGCAGCCTCATGCTTCTGTCTCTTCATGTAATCCCACACAGACCCGATGATGTTGAGATCAGGGCTCTGTGGGGGCCATACCTTCACTTCTAGGACTCCTTGTTCTTCTTTACGCTGAAGATGGTTCTTAATGACATTGGCTGGATGTTTGGGGTCATTATCCTGCAGAATACATTTGGGGCCAATCAGATGCCGCCCTGATGGTATTGCATGATGGATAAGTATCTGCCTGAGACCGTTAATTCTAATCAAATCCCCAACTCCATTTGCAGAAATGCAGCCCCAAACTTGCAAGGAACCTCCACCATGCTTCACTGTTGCCTGGAGACACTCATTCTTGTACCGCTCTCCAGCCCTTCAGTGAACAAACTGCCTTCTGCGACAGCCAAATATTTCATACTATTTTCAATATTTTGACTCATCAGTCCAGAGAACCTGCTGCCATTTTTCTGCACCCCAGTTCCTGTGTTTTCGTGCATAGTTGAGTCGCTTGGCCTTGTTTCCACGTCAGAGGTATGACTTTTTGGTCGCAATTCTTCCATGAAGACCACTTCTGACCAGACTTCTCCGCACAGTAGATGGATGTACCTGGTCCCACTGGTTTCTGCCAATTCACTGCTAGACATCTTCCGATTGTGAAGGGAAGTGAGCATGATGTGCATTTAATCTGCTGCACTAAGTTTCCTTGGCCGACCACTGCATCTACGGTCCTCAACGTTGCCCGTTTCTTTGTGCTTCTTCAACAGAGCTTGGACAGCACATCTGGAAACCCCTGTCTGCCTTGAAATTTCTGCCTGGGAGAGACCTTGCTGATGCAGTATAACTACCTTGTGTCGTGTTGCTGTGCTCAGTCTTGCCATGGTGTATGACTTCTGACATTAAACTGTCTTCAGCAACCTCACCTTGGAAGCAGTTTGGCTGTTCCTCACCCAGTTTTAACTATCCTACACAGCTGTTTCTGTTTCAGGTAATAATTGTGTTTAAACCTACATATTAAATTCATGATCATTAGCTCCTGTTTGGTATAATTGGTTAATCACACACCTGACTATATGCCTACAAAATCCCTGACTTTGTGCAAGTGTACCTAGAAGAATTGATGCTGATTTGAAGGCAAAGGGTGGTCACACAATATTGATTTGATTTAGATTTTTCTTCTCTTCACTCACTTTGCTCTTTGTTAATTGATAAAAATAAACTATTAACATTTCTATTTTTGAAAGCATTCTTACTTTCAAACTATATTTTTTCACACCTCCTTAAAACTTTTGCACAGTACTGTATATAATCAGGAACTGCCAACAGTGCATGTTCCTCCTTTTCCCACTAGAGGGAGCCCTACACCCAGTGGTCTGAGGGCATGCGTAAACGACAGAACTGTATACATTTCTGTCATGCAAACCGAGAGGTTGGCGCCATAACTTAAAGGAATACCTCACTTCCTGGAGTTGTTTCCTCTTCTGTTTCGGTGCATGTTTGAGACTGACCCAGACAGCGGTGTGTGTGTTGAAGGATATTTCAGCCTAAGCACTGCTTCTCAAACTGGCTCCTCAGGGACCCCTGTGTATGCTGGTTTCAGTTCCGACCACAATTGCAATCCAAGATTTTTAACAAGCAGTTCATTTTTCTAAATTAGGTACCTGTTATGTTTTGAAGGATTATGTACCCTCTGAAGTCCCACATTCTGGAGCTGGTTGGTGCCTCGCATGGCCGCGGTGTGTGTGTGTGTGTATGAACGGGTAAATGAGAGGTATCAGTTGTACAGCGCTTTGGATAAAGGCGCTATATAAATGCAGACATTTACCATTCACATGAATTGTGCTGATTGTGCTATATTGCAAACAATTACATAAAATGATGCAACATATTTTTGAACTGATCAAATTAAGAACTGAATCAAAAGGCTCTTAATGCAGGGGCTTCGGTTCTCTCAGCATTTTTACCATAAACCATGCATGCTGTGAAATCCTGCTGCAACCAGCTTTAAATTCCAGCTACCAGCCGTTTCAAAACCTACCTTGAGCTGGGGGTTTTTCCAGCAGGGCAGCTCATTGTCATTTTTTCAGTCCTTGAATACTTCCTACATTATCTCCCAAACGGTCAGGTGTCCACACTTTCACCAATCAGGAACCTGCTGATTCACCTCAGTCTTTCATTTGTTTCTTTATTACACAGGGGCCTGGCAGGACTGGGATTAAAAACCAGTCTGGGTTTGAGGCCTGCAGTATATCGATGTGTCAGATGAGCTGCTGTTGCAATGGCTGGTAGGCTATAGGGACTTCAAATAAAAATATGTCCTCGCTAGTATCACTTATCTTTTACTAATTCAATCCTGCTTCCGGAACATTTACATAATCGCTAATGGATATTTTGCCAAAATGTATGTAATGCCCTTACCCACTAACTTGAACATTTGAATATGAATTGCAGTAAACAATACCAGTTTGCAATGTATTTTTATCGGCACATTTGACTTTGAACTGGTGCCACCTCTTTTTTTAACCGCTGTCAAATGCGCTGGAAAAATTATATAATTTCAGTGAGGTGCCATTATCAGAATGCATCAGAGTGAATATTTGCCAAGCTTCCTTTCTCATTTTAGCCGCTCTGGCTAGATTTAATTTTCCAAAAAAATAAAATAAAAGTGTGGTTCTACTACTGCGGATTTAATAGGCGGACATTAGTCACATGTGAAGTGTTTGTGTAACGCCTACTTCACCCCGAAACGTTATGTTCATTCTTGGCCGGTCTTTTAGAACGTGGTAGGTACCAAATGTCCCAAAGCTAAAATCTAAGGCTGTCGTAAGATTGAAATTGCAACTTTGCTGTAGTTTCAATTTCGCAGGGCTTAAAGCAAGAAAAATTCGATGCAGAGTTTTATAAATGCCCTAGGATTGGAGTGGTTTCTGCACAGTTTGGTAGGGGGCGAACATTACTGAAGCAGTCATGCTATGATTGCTGAAATCCATTGAACCTCCACTAGGTGACAGTGCTCAATTTACACAGGTACTGTATTATTGCAACACTAATGAGTATACAAATCCACAACAAAGAATAACGACATCTAGATGTAGATCTAGATGTAGTTCCACAGTTTATGCTTCATCCTATCGTACAAATGAGGAACTGTACGTACGCCAAAAAATATTCTGATTTATACAACCTTGTGTAGGCCTGCCAGTGCGCAATTTCCTTGTATAAATCCCAAATCAACTTGGAATTGTCCATCCGTGCACGAGGCCAACACACCGTCTAGTTCACTCCTACAATTACCCATACATGGTTAAAGAAACGACCTTAATTAATAGTGATAAGCATAGAACTGTCCTTGATGATCCCTATGTAGGCTATGTCTGTGAATGGCTATGTCTGTGAATGGCAATCTCAGAGCGCAAAGCTAAGAGAAACTTAGAAAGACGAATAAGAAAGATAATTTAGAAATTGATGGAATTGATTCATAAAATCAAATTCGTCCTCGTTTAAACGGTTAACCAAACTCGCTTACAAAAAAAATAGCTCACTGATAACCGATTGCGGTTTAGGCAATATGCTTTTTAGATTCTAAACTAGCAATCACTCTGTGGCCATTTCAGGGGGCTAAGAATGCAAACACCTCAGGGAAGTAAATGCTACAGTACCATAGTTGTCAAAGAATTTCAGTTTTCTGTCGCTGTTGGTTCACTTATGGCTTATTGTATGGCGTTTTTCCATCCGTGTTTATTCGTTGACATGCAAATTCAAATTACCGGATAACTGAACATAGCTTTCCACCATGCGGTATTTACATAAAGCAATACATCATCATGGGGCTATTTATCCATTAGATATTGAAAACGAAAATATCCTGCTTTCAGCGAAAAATTGACCGTTACACGAAATTTGACGACCACGATTATCCCGCGCCATATAAAATGCATTATCAAAGTTGTATAGAGACCTGTATTGGCATAAATGATCATTAGACCAGACACCTATGGTATAGACTCAGTGTTATATGTTATAGTGTCATATTATATCAGGCAAATATTACACTCCCAACGGAACCATATGGAAGAGGGATGAAAACATGAAGAATTCTTATTTTAACCGATGCATTTAAAAAAAAAAGATCGACCAGCATGACACTGCACCACGTCCATATTCATGTAAATCTTTAATTGGCAATTCAGCTATTATCTAAGTTACAATGTTGATGTGTAACTATTAAGATGGCCCAAAATAAAGTTGAAAATGCAATTAAATTTGTCGGTACTGGGTTTTAGAAAACGAAACTAACATTATCGGTTACACAGTCAACCATTTAAAAATGTGATGGCATCCGTTTACAAAAACTGATGATTTGTCACGTTCCAACCTCGTGTGGTGTCCTTATGGCGATATGAGTGCATTCGATCGCTCCGATTACATTTGGGAACGCGCTGTAAATTGCGCTTTGGCGTTGGCTTGTTCACCTGCAGTGTAGGGAAACCGTATGTATCGTTGGGTCATTCCAATTATTCCCCCCCCCACACAGATGGCATGACGAGGCGCAAGGATATCAAAATCAACAAAATCGGCTCATAAGCCAGTCATCATCTTGGGCCGGAAAATCCTTGTGGTCCCTGAACACCCTCTCCATCCGAAGCCTGCCATTGGCAAAGCCCTCCAACAGTGCTAAAGCAGCCATTGCGCACGGGCATCACCCAGCCCTTTTATAACCCTTTCATAAATTGACTCAATCAGTGTGAACGAACTGATACCCCAAGTCCATTATGAAAATTAATTTAATGTTATATGGAGTCCAATAATTGAGTGAAATAGTCATTAGAACATATTGTCTGTATTTCACTACTTCGCCTGCAGTGTCGCTATTTCCGTCAGAAATCTGCCCCTCCCCCAGTCTGCTCGCACCCCTCTGCTCCATAGTGCCCTGCCCCAACCTAACCCTCGGTAAAGACTTTTTAACCATTTGATTAGCAAATTACCCAATATTTCAGGGTTTAGCGAACTGCTTTGAAAGTTAAGTCCACTAACATCTTGCAAGTAGAAATAAATAGAATCTGAAACTGGACATAAACTTAGCAAAATGACATTTAGCATATTGCAATGTAATTAAATACATTTTACAGTAAATTAGATTGCTTTTTGTGAGTTAAGTCTGAACATGTGCAAAAATAATGGGTTATGTTTGGCTCATTTGTATTTTGAGAGAGAGGGAGAGAGTGAGTGAGTGAGTGAGACAGAGAGATGGAGAGAGAGAGTAAGTGAGGGAGAGAGGGAGGGAGAGAGAGTAAGTGAGTGAGAGAGAGAGAGAGAGAGAGAGAGAGAGAAAGTGAGTGAGAGGGCTCATCCCTAAGAGTGGTGACAGATTGGACAAGGCATCTACAGTAACCTGGGGAACCCACATCCGACCTTCCTGACTGAACACAATGTTTTGAGCAAAAGTCAAATTGTTTTATCACCAAAATGATGAGTCAATAGATTACCACCATTGATCACCATGTCCACCAAAAGGAAAATGAACAGGACAGACCACAAACGGGACAGACAGACCACTGAAAGTGCGTGGCGTGTGCTCGCGCACACGAGGCTGTGTTTATTAATACGTTCTGGGTCTGGCATTCTGCTAGAAATTGCAATATCCTTCCGCAAAATCAACATGAAATAGTTATGTAGTTCTTCTCAATCGAAAGAGGAAGAGATGTGTCTGTGTGTGTGTGAGAGAGAGAGAGAGAGAGAGAGAGAGAGAGAGAGAGAGAGAGAGAGAGAGAGAGAGAGAGAGAGAGAGAGAGAGAGACGCTCATCCTACACGCCACTAAGCTCGCTACGAAAGAGGGAGGGAGCGGCAAAAGCAGGAACTGCATCGGCAGTGAACTTTGGCCGAGGGCTAAATAATCCAACATAATAATAAGAAGACGTAAAACTAACATAAGACATGTAGGGGTGGATTGTACGATACCCCAATTATAATGCAATGCGTTAAATGATTCGCAGTAGGCCACACTTAGATGCGAGCCTACCCGAATATTTGTCAAACGGAAGTTATAGCAATAGGAAGTTTGAAAAAAGAAGTTAAAAAACGCAAAAAACAAACCGTGTGCCAACTTCTCTGCCCTCTGAAGGAGATGGATACGCACGTCAAAGAAGGACAACTTTATGTACAGCACCAAAAGTTTGGCAAGGTAAGAGCAGCTAAACAAAATCCTATCGATTGTCATATAACGGAGAAAACATCCCCGAGCTCTTGGAATTTGAAATATGACACTTAACTGTCTTCTACTTGAAGTATGGGGCGTTGTTTTGAACCATCCATATATCAAGGATTACCCTTTTAAACTTTTTTTTTACGAGTTTTTGCTGAAATCGCAATGGTCGATTCTTTCGAATATCACGTGTGCAGTTGTTCAAGCTGTAACCACCAAAAGCCACGAACTTACAAAGTGCAAAGAAAAAAACGTAGTGGGTTAGATTTAGTTACGTTTTGTTCATGTTTGATTCAGTTAGATTGTTCTAGTGCTCTCAGAACTATATCCACAGTTACGTTTCCCGAAATAATGTCACATGAGCACATGAAAGTGTATCTAATGTGAAAACACTTGCCAAATTTGTTCGATAGAATATTGTTTCAAGTGACAAGTTACTGATGTTGCTTTTAAAAAAGAAAATCACCGCTGGGTATTGTAATGGTTTTTTTAACGGAATTAATTTGGCTACATATTTGCGATGTACATTGAGACTTTAAACGATTACCTAATCTGTGCCGACACAGCTCGAGGCTACATTTACCACAGAAACGCCCGCGCGTGTGACGGAAAATGTGACGTAAGACTACACAACCAGCGATGACCACAAACTTTAGAATATTTTGTTTGTGACACGTAGTATTATTTTGGTCTACTGAGACCACTGTTTCCATTACAAGCTGAAATTCTGATGATATATCAGGAGTGTGCGTTTAGTTTATCATCACTGGCTTCTAATTCGTTGAAGGCCTTGAACTCTGTAGCTCTGCCCGTGCGTCACGAATTCTTCCCTTCTTGTTTGCTTTAAGTCATGGCAGCCTTTGACTTGATGTCATTCTACGGATGCACTGAGTTCTGAGTACAAGAACACTTAATTTAGTTTGCATTTCAGATAGATACTCATATAGAGTGTTACTGCACAACACAGTAGGTTCCGGTGCAGTGAAAGGCACAGTAAGATTGCCCTATCTTTGCTTACTGATTCCCTTTCTGTCTGAGCAGAATGTGTGTCATCAGGCATCCAATCACGAGTCCTCAGCCGAACACAAACTGCAGAACACTTGTGAAGTTCAGACCGCAGCGTTTGTCCTCTCACCCTTGTCTGTGTGTGATATGTGTTACATTACATTACATTACTGGCATTTGGCAGACGCTCTTATCCAGAGCGATGTACAGTTTATTAGACTAAGCAGGAGACAGTCCTCCCCTGGAGCAATGCAGGGTTAAGGGCCTTGCTCAAGGGCCCAACGGCTGTGTGGATCTTGTTGTGGCTACACCGGGGATCGAACCACCGACCTTGCAGGTCCCAGTCATTTACCTTAACCACTATGCTACAGGCCGCCACATTACACACGTGTACATTATTACATGTGTGCGGTGTGTGTAATATGGGTAATGTGTGTGAGATGGGGACTCACCCTGTCTGTGTGTTATATGTCAGGTGATATACAGTGTCCTCCATAATGTTTGGGACAAAGACCCATGATTTATTTATTTGCCTCTGACCTCCACAATTTGAGATTTGTAATGACAAAAATCATGTGGTTAAAGTGCACATTGTCAGATATTAATGAAGGGTATTTTTATACATTTTGGTTTCAGTGTGTCGAAATTACAGTAGTGTTTATCCATTGCCCATTTTAGGGCACCATAATGTTTGGGACACAGCAATGTTATGAAAATGAAAGTGGTGATATGTGTAAGGTGTGTGTAATGTGTGTATGCTATGTGTAAGGTGTGAGGTGTGTATGATATGTGTAAGGTGTGAGGTGTGTATGCTATGTGTAAGGTGTGAGGTGTGTATGCTATGTGTAAGGTGTGAGGTGTGTATGTGATCACAAACCCTTCTGGCTCTGCCTTGCCCCCATCACACCCTCATGTCCTCCCTCTGACTGCTCACTAACAGTGACACAACCACACTTCCTCTACACACCTGGACCCAACACCACACTTCCTCTACACACCTGGACCCAACACCACACTTCCTCTACACACCTGGACCCAACACCACACTTCCTCTACACACCTGGACCCAACACCAGAGAGGGAGAGAGAGAGAGAGAGAGAGAGAGAGAGAGAGAGAGAGAGAGAGAGAGAGAGAGAGAGAGAGAGAGAGAGAGAGAGAGGGAGAGGGAGGGAGAGAGAGAGAGAGAGAGAGAGAGAGAGAGAGAGAGGAGGGAGAGGGAGAGGGAGAGGGAGAGGGAGAGGGAGAGGGAGAGGGAGAGGGAGAGGGAGAGGGACGTATGATGCCATTTTTATCTTGTGAATGCTCACATTTCGCCCCACGGTCTGGAAAAGACTTCTGCTGCTGCAGCCTATCCACTACTATCCAGTGATGATGCGTTGTGTGTTCAGAGATGCTCTTCTGCTGTACTGCTGTAATTTCTGCAGAACTGCTGCTCACTGGATTTATTTATGTATTTATTTATTTATTTGCAAGCTAGTGACTAGTGTTGGGCATGAAAATCCCAGGAAATCAGCAGTTTTTCTGCAGGGGAAATTTTCTCCCCATTCTGATGGTTGATGTGAACATTAACTGAAGCTCCTGACCCGTATCAACATGATTGTATGCATTGCACTGCTGCCACACAATTGGCTGATTAGATAATCGCATGAATAAGTAGGTATAATAAAGTGCTTGGTAAGTGTATAAACAATACATTCCTTAATCAGCTCAATCAAGTCACATAAAAAAGCAAAAAGGCCCTGACAGTGCTGTTTACCGGGTTATTGTATTAAACCTTTATTAAGAACCCTAACCCCTCTCCCTCTCTACCCCATCACCTTTCTCTCTCTCCCTCTGCCCCCTCTCTCTTCTTCCATCTCCCCCTCTTTCTCTCCTTCCCTCTCCCCCCCTTCCCTGCGCCCTCTGTCAGAAATGGAAGAAGAGCTGGTTTGTGCTGTACCCAGCCAGTCAGAGTGGCATCGCTCGCCTGGAGTTCTTTGACTGTGGCGGCAGCAGTGAGAAGCCCAGCAGCACCAAGAAGCTGGACAAGAAGGTGATCCGGCTGTCTGAGTGCATCAGCATCCTGCCCGCCCTCACCGAGACCTGCCCCAAGGACAACATGGCCGCCTTCTGCATGGAGACCAACGACAAGACGCACGTGTTCGCCACGGAGCGGCAGGCCTGCGCCGCCTGGGTGGACAAGCTGTGCGAAATCGCCTTTCAGGTGCGGCGACCTCTGACCCCGGTCACATGATGCCGCGCAGGGCATTTCCTGCAATAAGTGGGTCCTCAGTGCTGTCCATCACTGTGCCCCCCCCCACACACACACACACACACAGGGTCACCACACACACACACACACACACACACACACAGGGTCACCCCACATGCTGGGTCACCTCACACACACACACACAGGGTCACCCCACATGCTGGGTCACACACACAGGGTCACAGGGTCACCACACACACACGCTGGGTCACCACACACACACACACACACACACTCACACTCACACTCACACACACACACACACAGGGTCACCCCACATGCTGGGTCACACACACAGGGTCACCACACACACACGCTGGGTCACCACACACACACACACACTCACACACACACACACACACACACTCACACACACACACACTCACACTCACACACACACACACACACACACACACACTCACACACACACACACACACACACACACACACACACATACACACACACACACAGGGTCACACACTCAGGCCATCCCTCGTTCTGCTTGCTTGTTCCTCTATGCAGGAATGTGGCAGGTTGATTCTGGAAAGTTTTTTTTTTTTTTTTAAGTAGATCAACACATCCTGTGTGTTACTGTACAGTGAGTGTTGTGTACTATAGTGGAGTGTCTTAATTGTGTGTGAGTGTCTAATTGTGTGTAATTGTGTGAGTGTGTGTAAATGTAGTGGAGTGTACTGGAGTGTGTAACTGTGTGTGCCACAGGGAGGCGGTGTGTTGGACTCTAACGGGCAGCAGGAATTCAAGATGGCGGAGAACCTCATCTACTCCTCCAGAGAGGAAGGTAACCACAGCAACACATCCTGGGGGAGGGGCTAACTGACAGGCTCAGTTTGCTGCTTCCTGTGTTCTCTCAGTTTGGGCTCCGCACTCAAACACACACACACACACACTCTCACACCCACACACACACACACACACACACACACACACACGCACAAACACACACACACCCACACACGCTCACATTCAGGCTGGGTTGATTCCACATTCCCTTCCCTTGCTATCTTCCCCCGAGGGACATATTTCCTGACTACATTTGTGACGTGCAACAAGCTAACTTAACAGGTGCTCTACATGGTAGGATAGACGATGAACAACCAAAACTGAACTGAACCTCGCAACCTATACAGGAAGTGCTACCTGATGGTAATCTCGACTCCGTGCACAATTGTATTCTCTTTCACAGGATGATTTTGTAATGTTGATAAATGATTGATAACAGCCACCCTAGCTTAACCTAGTGATAATGAAATCACACCTGAGGATTTCTTAAACCTCACTCAAAATCACAAACTAGTATCTGACAAATTTCAATGGTCAGTTATTAATCCCCCCCCCTCCCATCCCTCAACATGTTCTCATGAATTATTCACAAATCTCCAAAACTCATCGTACAAAAATATATTGCCTCTTCTGTTTGAAAGCACTGATTTGCTCCTCTCTTCTCCACGTGTGGAGCATTGCATTCTGGGACAGCGACGCAGAATGAGCGTTCTGTCAGTCCAGCTCCACAGCAGCCTGGATATTCATAATTTTAATGCTATACTTAAAAGTCCAAAAATCTGTAATTTTCTCTTGCAATGGCGTTCGTTATGAATCGGGGACATCTGATTGCAGGTTTAGAGGCTGTGCTGTAGGCATTGGGCTGCCCAAACCATCCTTTTCATTGGTGAAGCTTTTGACCTTTGAACCTGAGGCACGTTGCCTCATTTCCCCTCAGCGCGGGACAGTGTGATGTCACTTCCTGTGTGGCAGGCGGGTCACATGGTGGGCGCACTGCCCTGTGAGAATAGCGACAGCTGAAGGGTCTGCTCTGGCACCAGAGAGGGAGAGCAGCGGTTCCACTTCCTGTCCCAGACACGCTCACTTCCTGTCCCAGACACGCTCACTTCCTGTCCCAGACACGCTCACTTCCTGTCCCAGACACGCTCACTTCCTGTCCCAGACACGCTCACTTCCTGTCCCAGACACGCTCACTTCCTGTCCCAGACACGCTCAACTGTTTCTCCCCATGGACCAATCACAGGGAAGAAAAATATTTACCATGTCCGAGTGAGCCCTGCTGGATGATAAAAAGGATTCCAGCTTGCAAATCTGATTATTATTATTATTATTATTATTATTATTATCATCGATTATTATTATTGTTATTACTATACCAAAGGCCTTGACTGAAAGGGGTCCTCAAAAATATTTGAACACAAGATTCAAAGTTTTTATTAATCAGTTATTGAAATTGATATTAATATAAGTATTTTATTTAAAAGGGTTTGTTTTTCTTGGGGTTGCCTGGGGTGGTGGGGCCAAACGTGGACCGAGCGTGCAGACTGTAGTTCTGTTCCTGGTCCAGTGAATGAGTTCTGGGTGAGCGTGCGGTGTTTTTGACTGTGGTTCTGTTCCTGGTCCAGTGAATGAGTTCTGGGTGAGCGTGCAGCGGACAGAGGCCTCGGAGCGCTGTGGCCTGCAGGGGGCGTACTGGCTGAAGGCCGACAGTGACAGCCTCATCCTGAAGGACCCCAAGAGCAAGAGGAGCCTGCTGGTCTGGCCCTACAAACTGCTGCGCCGCTACGGCAGAGACAAGGTGAGACACACCTGCCTGTGCTCTCTCTGTGAGACACCTGCCTGTGCTCTCTCTGTGAGACACACCTGCCTGTGCTCTCTGTGAGACACACCTGCCTGTGCTCTCTGTGAGACACACCTGCCTGTGCTCTCTCTGTGAGACACACCTGCCTGTTCTGGTCTCTCTGTGAGACACACCTGCCTGTGCTCTCTCTGTGAGACACACCTGCCTGTGCTCTCTCTGTGAGACACACCTGCCTGTGCTCTCTCTGTGAGACACACCTGCCTGTGCTCTCTCTGTGAGACACACCTGCCTGTTCTGGTCTCTCTGTGAGACACACCTGCCTGTGCTCTCTCTGTGAGACACACCTGCCTGTTCTGGTCTCTCTGTGAGACACACCTGCCTGTGCTCTCTCTGTCAGACACACCTGCCTGTTCTGGTCTCTCTGTGAGACACACCTGCCTGTGCTCTCTCTGTGAGACACACCTGCCTGTTCTGGTCTCTCTGTGAGACACACCTGCCTGTGTTCTCTCTGTGAGACACACCTGCCTGTTCTGGTCTCTCTGTGACACACACCTGCCTGTTCTGGTCTCTCCAGGTGATGTTCTCCTTCGAGGCGGGGCGGCGCTGTGACTCGGGCCCGGGGAACTTCACCTTCGAGACCAAGCAGGGGAACGAGGTGTTTGGGCTGGTGGAGGGGGCGATCCGGGAGCAGAAGGCCCAGGCAGAGGAGCGGCACCAGAGCAGCCCCGCCCTGGACCCCGACTGCCCCGCCCTGCAGCTGGCCCGCACCGGGGGCGAGGGCGGCCGCGAGCGGGAGGACGGGGACTCCGGCGGCAGCAAGCCCGGCTCGGCGGACGGCGTGTTCGGCAGGAGGGAGGGCCGCAGCCTGCCGGACCCCCCCGCCCCCCCGCACGACCCGGCCGGGCTGTACTCGGAGCCGGCCGACTCCCTGCGCCTGCCCCCCTGCCCCGCGGACGCGCTGTACTCCGACCCCGTGGACAGCCTGAAGGCCGCCCCCACGCCCGCCCCGCGTAACCCTGGCAACAGGCCCGAGCCGCTGTACTCCGACATCTACGACCGCGTGAGCGTGGAGCTGGCGCCCCGCGCCGCCGCCCTGAGGCTGGAGGCGTGGCCTAAAGGGGCGGGGCCGGAGCACATCTACGACGAGCCGGAGGGGCGTGGCGAGGGCGGGGGCGGGGGCGGGGGCGGGGCGCTGTACGACGAGGCGCGGCTGGAGCCGCAGGCCTGGCGTGCGCGGGCGTGGGACGACTCGCCGCAGGGCCACGAGGTCCCGTACAACCCCAGCGCCGACGACTACTCCGTCCCCGCCTACGGCCGGCCCCCGCCCCCACGCACCAAGGGCCCCAAGCCCCTCCCAGCCCCCAAACCCGCCAAGGGGAGCGGCCCGCGCAACCAGAACACCAACAACAACAACAACGAGCACACAGCGCTGTACGGCCAGGTGTCCCGACACAAGCCCCACCCAAACACCTGCTACCCACCCGACATCATCTACGATAACCTGGGGGACATCTGACCCTGCCCCCCGCTGGGGCCCAGAGCCCCCTGTCTGCGCGCCGAGGAACTGCAGGCTGGGCCAGGACTGGGAGTGGGACTGGGAGTGGGACTGGGAGTGGGGGAAGGTGTGGAGCATCAGGGGAAACTCTTCCTCTCTGAAATGCTGGGATTGGGTGTGGCAAGGCCAGGGTGAGTCCTGTGACTGGCTGTTTAAAGTTTTAAACTCAAGATCAGTGGGAATGTGGCTTGTTGGCTCCACCCCTTATCTGAACATAGCGATCACGCATGTCCCTCACGCACCTGGACCACGCCCACTCAGAGCCACGCCCACTCAGGAAGGGCTGTCGTTCCTGCTGCAGCTGTGTCTGTAACGAGTGTTGTTTCCGTTCTTTTGTTTAAAAAAAGAAAAAAAAAAGAAAAAAGAACCTTTTTTTAAGAACCCATTTCCCTACAATCTGAAGTGTCTGTGCAGGCCTGTGTTGGACTGAAGGATCTCTGATTAGCACTGAGCATAGTGCATCAGGGCCTCATTTCCTGCTTCAAACTTCCGTCTGCCAGACACTGCTGCAGGCCTGTAAATAAAGGTAACAATAACAAAATAAAATTTTACAAAAAAAAACAAAAACCTAATTAAATGCAGATGGTGTTGTTGTGCCAGTGGCTGTCCTGTGGGGACAGTTCTGCGGTGTGAGCTGGGGTTTGTCTGCAGAAAGTTGTTTTGTTGGCGTGCCTGTGAGCTGGGCTGAATGCCCTTTCTCTCTCCTGTCGGCCGTGTGCACGTAGCGGCAGGCGGCCCAGAAAAGCTGTGTTTCACCGGGGGGGCCTTGGGGCTGGAGGGACCGGGGGTTCCCCTCTGGCTGGGGGTCGTGAGAACAGCCTGTCCCTGGAACGGAGCACAGCTGTGTGGCCCTGCCAGCTCCCAGCCTGGTCCTCCCATTGTCTCCAGAGCCCCCTGATCCCTCCACTCTCTCCGCCTCAATGCTGCATCGTGAGGCTCTGCCTCCACTCTCCTGCCTCAATGCTACTGCAGTGTGAGGCTCTGCCTCCACTCTCCTGCCTCAATGCTGCATCGTGAGGCTCTGCCTCCACTCTCCTGCCTCAATGCTACTGCATCGTGAGGCTCTGCCTCCACTCCCCTGCCTCAATGCTGCTGCATCGTGAGGCTCTGCCTCCACTCTCCTGCCTCAATGCTGCATCGTGAGGCTCTGCCTCCACTCTCCTGCCTCAATGCTGCTGCAGCGTGAGGCTCTGGAGCAGAGACAGAACCAAGGGAATCGGGCGTCTCTTGACAAGTGCTGGATTTGTGTGTTTGTGGCTGTTGTCCAGGCTTTAACCTCCCTCCCTGATTAGCAGCGATTCACTGACCCACCCCACCCCGCCCCGCCCCGCCCAGCCCCTTCTCTGCAGCTTCCTGTTCGTCAGGGCTGGCCCCTCTGGTTTCACACGTCTGCCTGTCTGTGCGAAACGCCGCTTAAACCTGCAGCGCTTGAAAAAAATGTGCACAAAATTTGACATTTACCAAAGATTGCTGAAATGAGGAAGTGGCGGTTATTTGGCGTTTCACCAACAGCCCCCCGGCGTGACCTTTGAAGTGTGTGTGTGTGCGTGAGTGTGTGTGTGTGTGGGTGTGCGCGCAAGTGTGTGTGTGTGCGCGCAAGTGTGTGTATGTGCGCGTACGTGTGTGTGTGCACGCACGTGTGTGTGTGCGAGTGTGTGTGCGAGTGTGTGTGCGTGCACGTGCGCGAGTGTGTGTGAATGTATGTGAGTGTGTGTGTGTGTGTGTGCACGCACGTGTGTGTGTGTGCGAGTGTGTGTGCGAGTGTGTGTGCGAGTGTGTGTGCGTGTGAGTGTGAGTGAGTGCGAGTGTGTGTGCGTGCACGTGCGCGAGTGTGTGTAAATGTATGTGAGTGTGTGTGTGAGAGAGTGTGTGTGTGTGAGTGTGTGTGTGTGTGTGTGTGTGTGAGTGAGTGTGTGTGTGTGAGTGAGTGTGTGTGTGTGTGTGTGTGTGTGTGTGTGTGCAGGGTGGGGCTGTGTGTGTGTGTGTGTGTGTGTGTGTGTGTGTGTGTGTGTGCAGACGCAGACGTAGTTTGCATGTCTCAACGCTGGCGGTTTCACTTTGCATCTCCCTCCCCCGGCCAGGTGATAACTTCCTCTGTCCTTCTGGAACCTTTTCTCTCCTCACTGCGCACCCTGCTGAACACCGCACAAACGCACACACACACCAGTCATACACACACACGCACACACACACCAGTCATACACACACACACACACACACCAGTCATACACACACACACACACACACACACACACACGCATATATGCACCAGTTATACAAACACACACACACACACACGCATATATGCACCAGTCATACACACACACACACACACACATGCACCAATCATTCATTTGTGTGTGATTGTGCATCTGTGTGTGTTAAATTAATTTGTCTAAAGATATTAAGTGGCTTTGAATCCTTTTGTTTTTATGCAACTCTTATTTGTCATGGCAGTGAACACATGGGTAGCTGCTATTCATAGTTTTCCCAGTTTGGGGTATTTGAATGCCACGGACATTTCAACCACAGGTCTCAAAACTTGACCGATGTCTGGATCCCAAACTGAAATGAGATTTTCCACAGAGCTTAAAATACGTACACATTTTATTTCAGCTAAGTGGTTGTACTAAGTAAATTATTACAGTAGTTTGCGTACAAAATTATGAAACACACAAGACAAAAATGTTGGCAAGATGCAGTGGAACTCTTCTGAATACAGCGTTTTTAAACTGAAACACTGAAATGCTGTTGAATTCCTCACGTCAAAAAACACGCCAGACCAAATGAGACAGCATTACTGACCACATCACAGCGCCTCTTAGTGTCTGCTGCACCTGCCACCACACTGTCATAATGCGGCTGTATAAATATGTACATTACCTGTAACACCCATGAGTGTCACAAACGAGGGAAGGTGCACAGAGCCACGCTAATGCTAAGGGTGTGAGGGCTGGCATGCACCATGTGCTAAAGCTAATGCTAAGGGTGTGAGGGCTGGCATGCACCATGTGCTAAAGCTAATGCTAAGGGTGTGAGGGCTGGCATGCACCATGTGCTAAAGCTAATGCTAAGGGTGTGAGGGCTGGCATGCACCATGTGCTAAAGCTAATGCTAAGGGTGTGAGGGCTGGCATGCACCATGTGCTAAAGCTAATGCTAAGGGTGTGAGGGCTGGCATGCACCATGTGCTAAGGCTAATGCTAAGGGTGTGAGGGCTGGCATGCACCATGTGCTAAGGCTAATGCTAAGGGTGTGAGGGCTGGCATGCACCATGTGCTAAGGCTAATGCTAAGGGTGTGAGGGCTGGCATGCACCATGTGCTAAGGCTAATGCTAAGGGTGTGAGGGCTGGCATGCACCATGTGCTAAGGCTAATGCTAAGGGTGTGAGGGCTAATGCTAAGGGTGTGAGGCTGGCATGCACCATGTGCTAAGGCTAATGCTAAGGGTGTGAGGGCTGGCATGCACCATGTGCTAAGGCTAATGCTAAGGGTGTGAGGGCTGGCATGCACCATGTGCTAAGGCTAATGCTAAGGATGTGAGGGCTGGCATGCACCATGTGCTAAGGCTAATGCTAAGGGTGTGAGGGCTGGCATGCACCATGTGCTAAGGCTAATGCTAAGGGTGTGAGGGCTGGCATGCACCATGTGCTAAGGCTAATGCTAAGGATGTGAGGGCTGGCATGCACCATGTGCTAAGGCTAATGCTAAGGATGTGAGAGTTGGCATGCACCATGTGCTAAGGCTAATGCTAAGGGTGTGAGGTCTGGCATGCACCATGTGCTAATGCTAAGTGTGTGAGGGCTGGCATGCACCATGTGCTAAGGCTAATGCTAATGCTAAGGATGTGAGACCTCCTGTGCATCAGGACAGCTGCAGGACTTCACTGGGGCTGAAAATTTTCTACATTGTTTCCTACAATTAAATGACAGAATATTTTTACGACACCTCACTGGTAAACTGAAGGCAGCAGAACTGAGCTCATTGTTTCACTCCAGTAATCAGCCGGAGACGAGGAATAAAACCAAGCGGTGCAAGTGCAGACAGGTAAGGTCACGTCACGCCTACACACACACACACACACACTCACACACACACACACACACACACACTCACACACACACACACACACACACACAAACACACACACACACACACTCACACTCACACACAAACACACTCACACACACACACTCACACAAACACACACACAAACACTCACACACACACACACACATGCACACATACACACACACACACATGCACACACACACACACACAAACACACACATGCGCACACACACACATACACACACACACACAAACACAACACACGCACAAACACACACACATACACACACACACACACAAACACACACACACACACACAGAAAGACAAACACGGACACACACACACAAACACAACACACGCACAAACACATGCACACACACATACACACTCACACACACACACACGCACACAGTCACCTCCTGCACCGAATGAGCGCTTGGTGGCAGAGTGAACAGCCTACATGAGCACCATGCACTGTAGTATGCATTAACACCATGCACTGTAGTATGCATTAACACCATGCACTGTAGTGTGCATTAACACCATGCACTGTAGTGTGCATTAACACCATGCACTGTAGTGTGCATTAACACCATGCACTGTAGTGTGCATTAACACCATGCACTGCAGTGTGCATTAACACCATGCACTGTAGTGTGCATTAACACCATGCACTGTAGTGTGCATTAACACCATGCACTGTAGTGTGCATTAACACCATGCACTGTAGTGTGCATTAACACCATGCACTGTAGTGTGCATTAACACCATGCACTGCAGTGTGCATTAACACCATGCACTGTAGTGTGCATTAACACCATGCACTGCAGTGTGCATTAACACCATGCACTGTAGTGTGCATTAACACCATGCGCTGCAGTGTGCATTAACACCATGCGCTGTAGTGTGCATTAACACCATGCGCTGCAGTGTGCATTAACACCATGCACTGCAGTGTGCATTAACACCATGCGCTGTAGTGTGCATTAACACCATGAGCTGGGCATTTAGAGGGTTTTGATTGGAAGAGCAGAAGCAGAAATGAACGCATCATTCACACATTCTCTCCTGGTCCCTTATCAGATGTTAAACATTGTGAGGCAAAGGGCTGATGAATAGTGCAAATCAGCATTGTGTTTTCTGAGCCATTTTTACAGCTGTCAAGAGTTTCCTTCCTTTCTGCTTTAATAAGGGAACAACACTGGCTGTTCCTCTTCCTGCATGCATTCCCCCTAATGCTGGCTGTTCCTCCTCCTGCACACACTCCCCCTAACACTGGCTGTTCCTCCTCCTGCACACACTCCCCCTAACGCTGGCTGTTCCTCTTCCTGCACACACTCCCCCTAACGCTGGCTGTTCCTCCTCCTGCACACACTCCCCCTAACGCATGTGGAATGTGATGTTTTTGGGTTCAGGTTGTGGGGTACACTGGGGTTTGAGGGTGCAGGCTAAGGGTGTGAGGGCTGGCATGCACCATGTGCTAAAGCTAATGCTAAGGGTGTGAGGGCTGGCATGCACCATGTGCTAAGGCTAATGCTAAGGGTGTGAGGGCTGGCATGCACCATGTGCTAAGGCTAATGCTAAGGGTGTGAGGGCTGGCATGCACCATGTGCTAAGGCTAATGCTAAGGGTGTGAGGGCTGGCATGCACCATGTGCTAAGGCTAATGCTAAGGATGTGAGGGCTGGCATGCACCATGTGCTAAGGCTAATGCTAAGGATGTGAGGGCTGGCATGCACCATGTGCTAAGGCTAATGCTAAGGGTGTGAGGGCTGGCATGCACCATCTGCTAAGGCTAATGCTAATGGTGTGAGGGCTGTGGGATGTGGGGTTTTGGGGTGCAGGCTGTGGGATATGGGGTTTTGGGGTACACTGAGGTTTGGGGGGTAAGGGGCGGGGCGCTTCAGAGGGAGGGGAGCTACGGTTGCCCTCGCTCTGGCCTGGGACTGCCGACCCTGCTGCCAAACACACACAGGCCGCCCAATTAGAGATTACAAGTGAGAGACAGGAGGTAAAAACACCTATTACATTACTCCAGAATCACACACTTATGTAGATGACATTAGAGAGGCCTATGAGAAATAAACACAGTAAATGACAGGACTCCACTTTGGCTCTCGGAGCATAACTGCTGTGTGCGAGTCTGACCTGCTGTGGGGCACTGCCCTCTGCTGGACAGCATGTGTCTCTGCAATGCTTTGTTCTGTGTTCTGCAGGGGTAGGTGTGTGTAGACTCTGACCTGTGTTCTGTAGGGGTAGGGTCTGTGGGTCTGCAGGCTCCTCAGGTGAGGGTAGAGATGAGAGGTCAGACTTAGAGGGTTGAACACAGGGTCCTCCTCCAGCTGAGCCAGACAGCCCTGCAGAGACACACAGTTACACACAGAGACACACAGTTACACACAGAGACACACAGTTACACACGGAGACACACAGTTACACACGGAGACACACGGAAACACACAGTTACACAGAGATACAGTTACACACAGTTACACACAGAGACCCACAGAGACACAGTTACACACAGTTACACACAGAGACACACGGTTACACACGGAGACACACGGAGACACACAGTTACACACAGACACACAGAGAAACACGGAGACACACAGAGACACAGTTACACACAGAGACAGTTACACACAGTTACACACAGAGACCCACAGAGACACAGTTACACACAGAGACACACAGAGACACAGTTACACACAGAGACACACAATTACACAGTTACACACAGAGACACACAATTACACAGTTAGTTACACACAGAGACCCACAGAGACCCACAGAGATCCACAGAGACCCACAGTTACACACGGAGACACACGGAGACACACGGAGACACACGGAGACACACGGAGACACACAGTTACACACAGAGACACACAGAGACCCACAGAGACACAGTTACACACAGTTACACACAGAGACACAGTTACACGGAGACACACAGTTACACACAGAGACCCACAGACTCACAGTTACACACAGTTACACACAGAGACATACGGAGACATACGGAGACATACGGAGACACACGGAGACACACGGAGACACACAGTTACACACAGTTACACACAGTTACACACGGAGACCCACGGAGACACACAATTACACAGTTACACACAGGGGGTAGGTGTGTGTAGACTCTGACCTGTGTTCTGTAGGGGTAGGTGTGTGTAGACTCTGACCTGTGTTCTGGGGGGGTAGGTGTGTGTGTAGACTCTGACCTGTGTTCTGTAGGGGTAGGTGGGTGTGTAGACTCTGACCTATGTTCTGGGGGGGTAGGTTACCCACAGAGACCCACAGAGACCCACAGAGACCCACAGAGACCCACAGAGACCCACAGTTACAAAGTTACACACAGAGACACAGTTACACACAGAGACACAGTTACACACAGAGACACAGTTACACACAGTTACACACAGAGACGCACAGAGACCCACAGAGACACACAGTGACACACAGAGACACACAGTGAAACACAGAGACACACAATTACACAGTTACACACAGAGACACAGTTACACACAGTTACACACAGAGACCCACAAAGACACAGTTACACACAGAGACCCACAGTTACACACAGTTACACACGGAGACACACAGTTACACAGAGACACAGTTACACACAGAGACACAGTTACACACAGAGACCCACAGAGACCCACAGAGACACACAGTTACACACAGAGACACACAGTTACACACAGAGACACACAATTACACAGAGACACAGTTACACAGTTACACACAGAGACCCACAGAGACACAGGTACACACAGTTACACACAGTTACACACGGAGACCCACAGTTACACACAGAGACCCACAGACACACACAGTTACACACCGTTAAACACGGAGACACACGGAGACCCACAGAGACCCACAGAGACCCACGGAGACACACAATTACACAGTTACACACAGGGGGTAGGTGTGTGTGTAGACTCTGACCTGTGTTCTGTAGGGGTAGGTGTGTGTGTAGACTCTAACCTGTGTTCTGTTGGGGTAGGTGTGTGTAGACTCTGACCTGTGTTCTGTAGGGGTAGATGTGTGTAGACTCTGACCTGTGTTCTGTAGGGGTAGGTGTGTGTGTAGACTCTGACCTGTGTTCTGTAGGGGTAGGTGTGTGTGTAGACTCTGACCTGTGTTCTGGGGGGGTAGGTTACACACAGAGACCCAGAGAGACCCAGAGAGACCCAGAGAGACCCAGAGAGACCCAGAGAGACCCAGAGAGACCCAGAGAGACCCAGAGAGACCCACAGAGACACAGTTACATACAGTTACATACAGTTACACACAGAGACCCACAGAGACCCACAGAGACCCACAGAGACCCACAGAGACCCACAGAGACCCACGGAGACAGACAGTTACACAGAGACACAGTTACACACAGAGACACACAATTACACAGTTACACACAGTTACACACAGAGACACACAATTACACAGTTACACACAGAGACACACAGAGACACAGTTACACACAGTTACACACAGAGACCCACAGAGACACAGTTACACACAGAGACCCACAGAGACCCACAGAGACCCACAGAGACCCACAGTTACACACGGAGACACACAATTACACAGTTACACACAGAGACCCACAGAGACACAGGTACACACAGATACACGCGGAGACACACGGAGACCCACAGTTACACACAGAGACACAGTGGCACACAGAGACACAGTGACACACAGAGACACAGTTACATACAGTTACACACAGAGACCCACAGAGACACAGGTACACACAGTGGCACACAGAGACACAGTGGCACACAGAGACACAGTGACACACAGAGACACAGTTACGTACAGTTACACACAGAGACCCACAGAGACCCACAGTTACACACGGAGACACACGGAGACACACAGTTACACAGAGACACAGTTACACACGGAGACCCACAGTTACACACAGTTACACACCGTTAAACACGGAGACCCACGGAGACCCACAGAGACCCACGGAGACACACAATTACACAGTTACACACAGAGACCCACAGAGACACAGGTACACACAGATACACGCGGAGACACACGGAGACCCACAGTTACACACAGAGACACAGTGGCACACAGAGACACAGTGACACACAGAGACACAGTTACATACAGTTACACACAGAGACCCACAGAGACACAGGTACACACAGTGGCACACAGAGACACAGTGGCACACAGAGACACAGTGACACACAGAGACACAGTTACATACAGTTACACACAGAGACCCACAGAGACCCACAGTTACACACGGAGACACACGGAGACACACAGTTACACAGAGACACAGTTACACACGGAGACCCACAGTTACACACAGTTACACACCGTTAAACACGGAGACCCACGGAGACCCACAGAGACCCACGGAGACACACAATTACACAGTTACACACAGGGGGTAGGTGTGTGTAGACTCTGACCTGTGTTCTGTTGGGGTAGGTGTGTGTGTAGACTCTGACCTGTGTTCTGGGGGGGTAGGTTACACACAGAGACACACAGTTACACACAGAGACACAGTGGCACACAGAGACACAGTGACACACAGAGACACAGAGACACAGTTACATACAGTTACACACGGAGACACACGGAGACACACAGTTACACAGAGACACAGTTACACACAGAGACACACAGTTACACACAATTACACAGTTACACACAGAGACACAGTTACGTACAGTTACACACAGAGATCCACAGACCCACAGTTACAAAGTTACACACAGAGACACAGTGACGCACAGAGACGCACAGAGACCCACGGAGACACACAGTTACACAGACACACAGTTACACACAGAGACACACAGTTACACACAGAGACACAGTTACATACAGTTACACAGAGACCCAGAGACCCACAGTTACACAGTTACACACAGAGACACACAGTTACACACAGAGACACAGTTACACACAGAGACACAGTTACACACAGAGACCCACAGTTACACACGGAGACACACAGTTACACAGAGACACAGTTACACACAGAGACACACAGTTACACACAGAGACACACAGTTACACACAGAGACACAGTTACACACAGAGACACAGTGACGCACAGTTACACACGGAGACACACAGTTACACACAGAGACACAGTTACACACAGAGACACAGTTACACACAGAGACACAGTTACGCACAGAGACGCACAGAGACCCACAGAGACCGACAGAGACCCACAGTTACACACGGAGACACACAGTTACACAGAGACACAGTTACACACAGAGACACACAATTACACAGTTACACACAGAGACACAGTTACATACAGTTACACAGAGACCCACAGAGACTCACAGAGACCCACAGAGACATACAGAGACCCACAGAGACCCACAGTTACACACAGAGACACACAATTACACAGTTACACACAGAGACACACAGAGACACACAGAGACCCACAGAGACACAGTTACACACAGAGACAGTTACACACAGAGACCCAGAGACACAGTTACACACAGAGACACACAATTACACAGTTACACACAGAGACACACAGTTACACAGTTACACACAGAGACCCACAGAGACCCACAGAGACCCACAGAGACCCACAGAGACCCACAGAGACCCACAGAGACACACAGTTACACACGGAGACACACAGTTACACACAGAGACCCACAGAGACCCACAGAGACCCACAGAGACCCACAGAGACCCACAGAGACCCACGGAGACACACGGAGACACACGGAGACACACAGTTACACACAGAGACCCACAGACTCACAGTTACACACAGTTACACACAGAGACATACGGAGACACACAGAGACCCACAGTTACACACGGAGACACACAATTACACAGTTACACACAGGGGGTAGGTGTGTGTAGACTCTGACCTGTGTTCTGTTGGGGTAGGTGTGTGTGTAGACTCTGACCTGTGTTCTGTAGGGGTAGGTGTGTGTGTAGACTCAAACCTGTGTTCTGTTGGGGTAGGTGTGTGTGTAGACTCTGACCTGTGTTCTGTAGGGGTAGGTGTGTGTGTAGACTCTGACCTGTGTTCTGTAGGGGTAGGTGTGTGTGTAGACTCTGACCTGTGTTCTGGGGGGGGGGGGTAGGTTACCCACAGAGACCCACAGAGACCCACAGTTACAAAGTTACACACAGAGACCCACAGTTACACACAGAGACCCACAGAGACACAGTTACACACAGTTACACACAGAGACCCACAGAGACCCACAGAGACCCACGGAGACACACAGTTACACACAGAGACACACAGAGACACACAGTTACACACAGAGACACACAGTTACACACAGAGACACACAGAGACACACAGTTACACACAGAGACACACAGTTACACACAGAGACACACAGTTACACACGGAGACATACAGTTACACAGAGACACAGTTACACACAGAGACACACAATTACAATCTGACCTGTGTTCTGTAGGGGTAGGTGTGTGTGTAGACTCTGACCTGTGTTCTGGGGGGGTAGGTTACACACAGAGACACACAGTTACACAGTTACATACAGTTACACACAGAGACCCACAGTTACACACGGAGACACAGAGACACACAGTTACACAGAGACACAGTTACACACAGAGACACAGTTACGTACAGTTACACACAGAGACCCACAGACCCACAGTTACAAAGTTACACACAGAGACACAGTGACACACAGAGACACAGTTACGCACAGAGACGCACAGAGATGCACAGAGACCCACAGTTACACACGGAGACACACAGTTACACAGAGACACAGTTACACACAGAGACACACAGAGACACAGTTACACACAGAGACACACAGAGACACAGTTACACACAGAGACACAGTTACAAACAGTTACACACAGAGACACAGTTACAAACAGTTACACACCGAGACACAGTTACACACAGTTACACACAGAGACACACAGTTACACACAGAGACACACAATTACACAGTTACACACAGAGACCCACAGAGACCCACAGAGACCCACAGAGACCCACAGAGACCCAGTTACACACAGTTACACACAGAGACACACAGTTACACACAATTACACAGAGACCCACAGAGACCCACAGAGACCCACAGAGACCCACAGAGACCCACAGTTACACACAGAGACACAGTTACACACAGTTACACACAGAGACCCACAGAGACCCACAGAGACCCATTTACACACAGTTACACACAGAGACCCACAGTTAAACACAGAGACACACAATTACACAGTTACACACAGAGACACAGTTACACACAGAGACACACAATTACAATCTGACCTGTGTTCTGTAGGGGTAGGTGTGTGTGTAGACTCTGACCTGTGTTCTGGGGGGGTAGGTTACACACAGAGACACACAGTTACACACAGAGACACAGTGACACACAGAGACACAGTTACATACAGTTACACACAGAGACCCACAGAGACCCACAGTTACACACGGAGACACAGAGACACACAGTTACACAGAGACACAGTTACACACAGAGACACAGTTACGTACAGTTACACACAGAGACCCACAGACCCACAGTTACAAAGTTACACACAGAGACACAGTGACACACAGAGACACAGTTACGCACAGAGACGCACAGAGACGCACAGAGATGCACAGAGACCCACAGTTACACACGGAGACACACAGTTACACAGAGACACAGTTACACACAGAGACACACAATTACACAGTTACACACAGAGACACACAGAGACACAGTTACACACAGAGACACAGTTACACACAGAGACACAGTTACATACAGTTACACAGAGACCCACAGAGACCCACAGTTACAAAGTTACACAGAGACACAGTTACACACAGAGACACAGTTACACACAGTTACACACAGAGACCCACAGAGACCCACGGAGACCCACGGAGACCCACGGAGACCCACGGAGACCCACAGTTACACACAGTTACACACAGAGACACACAATTACACACAGAGACACAGTTACACAAAGAGACAGTTACACACAGTTACACACAGAGACCCACAGAGACACAGTTACACACAGTTACACACAGTTACACACAGAGACACAGTTACACACAGAGACACACAATTACGCAGTTACACACAGAGACCCACAGAGACCCACGGAGACACACAGAGACACAGTTACACACAGAGACACACAGAGACACAGTTACATACAGTTACACACAGAGACACAGTTACAAACAGTTACACACAGAGACACAGTTACACACAGTTACACACAGAGACACACAATTACACAGTTACACACAGAGACCCACAAAGACCCACAGAGACCCACAGAGACACACAATTACACAGTTACACACAGAGACACACAGAGACACAGTTACACACAGAGACACACAGAGACACAGTTACACACAGAGACACACAGAGACAGTTACACACAGAGACACAGTTACAAACAGTTACACACAGAGACACAGTTACAAACAGTTACACACAGAGACACAGTTACACACAGTTACACACAGAGACACACAGTTACACACAGAGACACACAATTACACAGTTACACACAGAGACACACAGAGACACACAGAGACACACAGACACCCACAGAGACCCACAGAGACCCACAGAGACCCACAGAGACCCAGAGAGACCCACAGTTACCCACAGAGACCCACGGAGACACACAGTTACACACAGAGACCCACAGAGACACAGTTACACACAGAGACACACAGTTAAACACAGACACACAATTCCACAGTTACACACAGAGACACAGTTACACACGGAGACCCACGGAGACCCATGGAGACCCACAGTTACACACAGAGACACACAGAGACACAGTTACACGGAGACACACGGAGACACACGGAGACACACAGTTACACACAGAGACACACAGTTACACATAGTTACACAGAGACACTATTTGGGCTCTGTGCTTGGTGTGTGTGTGTGTATGGTATGTGTCTTTGTGTGTGTATGGTGTGTGTGTGTGTGTGTGTGTGTGTGTGTGAGAGTGTGTGTGTGTGTGTATATGGTGAGTGTGTGTGTGTGTGTATATGGTGTGTGTGAGTTGTGTACCTGTATGTGGCTGAGGGCCCTGTGTTGGGGCCCTGTGTTGGGCAGGGTGTGTGTGTGTACCTGTGTGTGGCTGAGGGCCCTGTGTTGGGGCTCTGTGCTGGGCAGGGCTGGGGCGCTGTGTTGGGGCTCTGTGCTGGGCAGGGTGTGTGTGTGTACCTGTATGTGGCTGAGGGCGCTGTGTTGGGGCTCTGTGCTGGGCAGGGTGTGTGTGTGTACCTGTATGTGGCTGAGGGCGCTGTGTTGGGGCTCTGTGCTGGGCAGGGTGTGTGTGTGTACCTGTATGTGGCTGAGGGCCCTGTGTTGGGGCTCTGTGCTGGGCAGGGTGTGTGTGTGTACCTGTATGTGGCTGAGGGCCCTGTGTTGGGGCTCTGTGCTGGGCAGGGTGTGTGTGTGTACCTGTATGTGGCTGAGGGCCCTGTGTTGGGGCTCTGTGCTGGGCAGGGTGTGTGTGTGTACCTGTATGTGGCTGAGGGCCCTGTGTTGGGGCTCTGTGCTGGGCAGGGTGTGTGTGTGTACCTGTATGTGGCTGAGGGCCCTGTGTTGGGGCTCTGTGCTGGGCAGGGTGTGTGTGTGTACCTGTATGTGGCTGAGGGCCCTGTGTTGGGGCTCTGTGCTGGGCAGGGTGTGTGTGTGTACCTGTATGTGGCTGAGGGCCCTGTGTTGGGGCTCTGTGCTGGGCAGGGTGTGTGTGTACCTGTATGTGGCTGAGGGCCCTGTGTTGGGGCTCTGTGCTGGGCAGGGTGTGTGTGTGTACCTGTATGTGGCTGAGGGCCCTGTGTTGGGGCCCTGTGCTGGGCAGGGTGTGTGTGTGTACCTGTATGTGGCTGAGGGCCCTGTGTTGGGGCTCTGTGCTGGGCAGGGTGTGTGTGTGTACCTGTATGTGGCTGAGGGCCCTGTGTTGGGGCTCTGTGCTGGGCAGGGTGTGTGTGTGTACCTGTATGTGGCTGAGGGCCCTGTGTTGGGGCCCTGTGCTGGGCAGGGTGTGTGTGTGTACCTGTATGTGGCTGAGGGCCCTGTGTTGGGGCTCTGTGCTGGGCAGGGTGTGTGTGTACCTGTATGTGGCTGAGGGCCCTGTGTTGGGGCTCTGTGCTGGGCAGGGTGTGTGTGTGTACCTGTATGTGGCTGAGGGCCCTGTGTTGGGGCTCTGTGCTGGGCAGGGTGTGTGTGTGTACCTGTATGTGGCTGAGGGCCCTGTGTTGGGGCTCTGTGCTGGGCAGGGTGTGTGTGTGTACCTGTATGTGGCTGAGGGCCCTGTGTTGGGGCTCTGTGCTGGGCAGGGTGTGTGTGTGTACCTGTATGTGGCTGAGGGCCCTGTGTTGGGGCTCTGTGCTGGGCAGGGTGTGTGTGTACCTGTATGTGGCTGAGGGCCCTGTGTTGGGGCTCTGTGCTGGGCAGGGTGTGTGTGTGTACCTGTATGTGGCTGAGGGCCCTGTGTTGGGGCCCTGTGCTGGGCAGGGTGTGTGTGTGTACCTGTATGTGGCTGAGGGCCCTGTGTTGGGGCTCTGTGCTGGGCAGGGTGTGTGTGTGTACCTGTATGTGGCTGAGGGCCCTGTGTTGGGGCTCTGTGCTGGGCAGGGTGTGTGTGTGTACCTGTATGTGGCTGAGGGCCCTGTGTTGGGGCTCTGTGCTGGGCAGGGTGTGTGTGTGTACCTGTATGTGGCTGAGGGCCCTGTGTTGGGGCTCTGTGCTGGGCAGGGTGTGTGTGTGTACCTGTATGTGGCTGAGGGCCCTGTGTTGGGGCTCTGTGCTGGGCAGGGTGTGTGTGTGTACCTGTATGTGGCTGAGGGCCCTGTGTTGGGGCTCTGTGCTGGGCAGGGTGTGTGTGTGTACCTGTATGTGGCTGAGGGCCCTGTGTTGGGGCTCTGTGCTGGGCAGGGTGTGTGTGTGTACCTGTATGTGGCTGAGGGCCCTGTGTTGGGGCTCTGTGCTGGGCAGGGTGTGTGTGTGTACCTGTATGTGGCTGAGGGCCCTGTGTTGGGGCTCTGTGCTGGGCAGGGTGTGTGTGTGTACCTGTATGTGGCTGAGGGCCCTGTGTTGGGGCTCTGTGCTGGGCAGGGTGTGTGTGTGTACCTGTATGTGGCTGAGGGCCCTGTGTTGGGGCTCTGTGCTGGGCAGGGTGTGTGTGTGTACCTGTATGTGGCTGAGGGCCCTGTGTTGGGGCTCTGTGCTGGGCAGGGTGTGTGTGTGTACCTGTATGTGGCTGAGGGCCCTGTGTTGGGGCTCTGTGCTGGGCAGGGTGTGTGTGTGTACCTGTATGTGGCTGAGGGCCCTGTGTTGGGGCTCTGTGCTGGGCAGGGTGTGTGTGTGTACCTGTATGTGGCTGAGGGCCCTGTGTTGGGGCTCTGTGCTGGGCAGGGTGTGTGTGTGTACCTGTATGTGGCTGAGGGCGCTGTGTTGGGGCTCTGTGCTGGGCAGGGTGTGTGTGTGTACCTGTATGTGGCTGAGGGCCCTGTGTTGGGGCTCTGTGCTGGGCAGGGTGTGTGTGTGTACCTGTATGTGGCTGAGGGCCCTGTGTTGGGGCTCTGTGTTGGGCAGGGTGTGTGTGTGTACCTGTATGTGGCTGAGGGCCCTGTGTTGGGGCTCTGTGCTGGGCAGGGCTGGGGTGCAGGGCAGCAGTAGTTCTGCAGAGGCCACAGGCTTCAGCAGCAGAGACAGGGAGGCAGAGGGCTGCAGCACAGCATGCCAACACAGAGCCCCGCCCCCTCTACTGCCCACACGCTCACCACCAGCCAGGAGGAACCAGTCCCTGCTCTGAACACACACACACACACCGTACACCATACACACACACACACACACACACCATACACACACACACCATACACCATACACACCATACACACACACACACACCATACACATACACACATAGACACACACACACACACACCATACATACACGCACTCACACACACACCATACACCATACACACCACACGACATACACACACATAGACACACACATACACCATACATAGACACACACCATACACACACACACACACCATACACCATACACACCCATACACCGTACACACACCATACACACATACACACACATACACACCATACACCATACACACCACACGACATACACACACATAGACACACACATACACCATACATAGACACACACCATACACACATACACACACACACACACCATACACCATACACACCCATACACCGTACACACACCATACACACATACACACACACACACCATACACACACACACACACACACCACACACCATACATAGACACACACACACACACACACACACCATACACACACACACACACACACACACCACACACCATACATAGACACACACCATACACCATACACATACACACATAGACACACACACACACACCATACACACACACACACCATACACCATACACACCATACACACACACACACCACACACCATACATAGACACACACCATACACCATACACATACACACATAGACACACACACACACACCATACACACACACACACACACACACCATACACCATACACACCACACACACACACCACACACCATACATAGACACACACCATACACACATACACACACACACACACACCATACACCATACACACCCATACACCGTACACACACCATACACACATACACACATACACACACACACACACACACTCACTCACACACCATACACACACCATATACCCACACACACCATACACACACACACACACACCATACACCATACACACCCATACAGCGTACACACACCATACACACATACACACACACACACACTCACACACCATACACACACCATATACCCACACACACCATACACACACACACACACACACACACACACACCATATACACAGACACACACACACACACCACATACACACACACAGTATGCATATTATAAGCATAATCGACTGGCTTTAGTATACAAGTAAAAAGATGGCTTTTGGGACACACTACTCTTTAAACGCAGTGCAGTGCGTGTTGATGTGACGTCTTGGAAGGAAAACAGAAAAAAGATTTACTTCGTAAATGTATCCTTTGTTTTTCACTAGTTTCCTCTAAGGGTAATATTGGTGTTTAAATTAAACTCTTTCACCATGTTGGTGCCCTTCTGCTGGGGTCGTGGCCAATGTCATTTCACAGACTGTAGTATTAGCACACTTTTGTATAGCTATGGTTTTGGTAATACTAATAATAATAATAATACTAAATAGTAAACTAGCATGCGATTTCGGACGCAGAAAATGACAATGTTTAACTCCAAAGGTGCAACATTATTCAGGCTTTTTATTCTAGGAGAGATGGTTATACCCACAAAATTACAAACGCCCTAAGGGCGTGGCAGTGGGCAAGACTCACCCTGAGGGCGTGGCACAGGGCGTGGAACAGGTGGTTGTTGGCCTCCATCTCGTCCCAGTCCAGCTGCCAGCAGTTTGTGGGTTTAATGATGAGGGGCAGACCATAGAGGACCGACTCACACACACCGTCTGACCTCAGTGCTCTGAAACACACACACACACATCATATCTACCCTCACACACACACACACACACACACACACATCATATCTACCCTCACACACACACACACACACACACACACACACACACACACACACACATCATATCTACCCTCACACACACACACACACACACACATCATATCTACCCTCACACACACACACACACACACACACACACACACACATCATATCTACCCTCATACACACACACACACACATCATATCTACCCTCACACACACACACACACACATCATATCTACCCTCATACACACACACACACACACACACATCATATATACCCTCATACACACACACACACACATCATATCTACCCTCATACACACACACACACACACACACACACACACATCATATATACCCTCATACACACACACACACACACACACACACATCATATCTACCCTCATACACACACACACATCATATCTACCCTCATACACACACACACATCATATACACCCTCATACACACACACACATCATATCTACCCTCATACACACACACACATCATATCTACCCTCATACACACACACACACACACACACACACACACACACACACATCATATATACCCTCGTACACACACACACACACATCATATATACCCTCATATACACACACACACACACACACACACACACACACATCATATATAGTTCATGGTCATGTGATGTGAAAGAGGTGGAGTCTCCTGTCAGTTAAAGGCACTGGGACAGATCCGGCTCATGAAAACTCATGCAAATCACACAGTGGGCTGTTCCACAGGACACAATGTGGAGCTGTGTCTTTGCTTCTGTGTATGTGTGTGCACGTGTGTGTGCACGTGTGTGTGTGTGCGTGGGTGCCCTGAGGCACACTGAATGAGAGAGAGGCTGTGGAGCTGGTCTGTGTTTTGCATTGTGGCCTTTCACTCTGCTGACTTTATGAAAAACAGCTCTTCTCTGACATGGGCTGCTACATAACCCCTCTTTCTCTGCTCTGTTGCTCTGTGAGGTGCAGTTCTCTTCAAGTGCTATTGATACACAAATTCTCATATTAAGTTCTCTCAGAAAAGTAATCGCAGGTCATCACTAATTTCAGTTTGGAATTGCAGGTTTTTGTGATTCGTTAGGACCTGCAGGCCACTGTGACATCCCTGATTTGTGTTTGGAATTACAGTCCACTGTGACATCACTGATTAGTGTTTGGAATTACAGTCCACTGTGACATCACTGATTAGTGTTTGGAATTACAGTCCACTGTGACATCACTGATTAGTGTTTGGAATTATAGTCCACTGTGACATCACTGATTAGTGTTTGGAATTACAGTCCACTGTGACATCACTGATTAGTGTTTGGAATTACAGGTTTGTGCTCAGCGCCTGCAGGGTAGTGCTCCCAGGCAGCTGATTGGCTGCTCCCTTACTTGATGATGGTGAGTCGGTGTGGTGGAGCACTCTGATTGGGCGGGCCCTTGGGGGTGGTGAGGGGATCCCGGACGGTCTCCGTGTTGGCCCCGAGGTCTGGCGTGCAGGAGAGAAGGGCCGGGCTCAGCAGCCTCTCCTGGATGTCACACTTCAGGCAGACTGCAGGGGGCAGTGTGTGCACATGGTTTAAACACAGCCCAGCCCAGACCCAACCCAGTCTGTCATTTTCTAAGACCAGCAATTTCCTGGCACATTCATTAATTAATCACACTGGAAATTAGGTTGCGTCAGCTTAAATTTCCAAGATAAAAATGTATAGAGAAATGCACATATAGTAATGTGGCTTAAGGACTATCCTCAAGAAAAACTATTTCATCAACAGAAAAATATTTATTAAGTCAAGGGAGGAGCGAGGCACACAGACCCCAGGAGCGAGGCACACAGACCCCAGGAGCGAGGCACACAGACCCCAGGAGCGAGGCACACAGACCCCAGGAGCGAGGCACACAGACCCCAGGAGCGAGGCACACAGACCCCAGGAGCGAGGCACACAGACCCCAGACTGGCCGCTCCCTCCCATGCCCAGGGCGATGCAATCGCCATTTACGCATTGCCCAATGGAGCTACAGTTGGCCCTGGTGTGTGTGTGTGGGTTTTGAATGATCTTTGTTGTACAGGTGTGTGTGGGTTTTGAATGATATTTGTTGTACAGGTGTGTGTGGGTTTTGAATGATCTTTGTTGTACAGGTGTGTGTGGGTTTTGAATGATCTTTGTTGTACAGGTGTGTGTGGGTTTTGAATTATCTTTGTTGTACAGGTGTGTGTGGGTTTTGAATGATCTTTGTTGTACAGGTGTGTGTGGGTTTTGAATGATCTTTGTTGTACAGGTGTGTGTGGGTTTTGAATTATCTTTGTTGTACAGGTGTGTGTGGGTTTTGAATGATCTTTGTTGTACAGGTGTGTGTGGGTTTTGAATGATCTTTGTTGTACAGGTGTGTGTGGGTTTTGAATGATCTTTGTTGTACAGGTGTGTGTGGGTTTTGAATGATCTTTGTTGTACAGGTGTGTGTGGGTTTTGAATGATCTTTGTTGTACAGGTGTGTGTGGGTTTTGAATGATCTTTGTTGTACAGGTGTGTGTGGGTTTTGAATGATCTTTGTTGTACAGGTGTGTGTGGGTTTTGAATGATCTTTGTTGTACAGGTGTGTGTGGGTTTTGAATGATCTTTGTTGTACAGGTGTGTGTGGGGTTTGAATGATCTTTGTTGTACAGGTGTGTGTGGGTTTTGAATGATCTTTGTTGTACAGGTGTGTGGGGGTTTTGAATGATCTTTGTTGTACAGGTGTGTGTGGGTTTTGAATGATCTTTGTTGTACAGGTGTGTGTGGGTTTTGAATGATCTTTGTTGTACAGGTGTGTGTGGGTTTTGAATGATCTTTGTTGTACAGGTGTGTGTGGGTTTTGAATTATCTTTGTTGTACAGGTGTGTGTGGGTTTTGAATGATCTTTGTTGTACAGGTGTGTGTGGGTTTTGAATGATCTTTGTTGTACAGGTGTGTGTGGGTTTTGAATGATCTTTGTTGTACAGGTGTGTGTGGGTTTTGAATTATCTTTGTTGTACAGGTGTGTGTGGGTTTTGAATGATCTTTGTTGTACAGGTGTGTGTGGGTTTTGAATGATATTTGTTGTACAGGTGTGTGTGGGTTTTGAATGATCTTTGTTGTACAGGTGTGTGTGGGTTTTGAATTATCTTTGTTGTACAGGTGTGTGTGGGTTTTGAATGATCTTTGTTGTACAGGTGTGTGTGGGTTTTGAATTATCTTTGTTGTACAGGTGTGTGTGGGTTTTGAATGATCTTTGTTGTACAGGTGTGTGTGGGTTTTGAATGATCTTTGTTGTACAGGTGTGTGTGGGTTTTGAATGATCTTTGTTGTACAGGTGTGTGTGGGTTTTGAATTATCTTTGTTATACAGGTGTGTGTGGGTTTTGAATGATCTTTGTTGTACAGGTGTGTGTGGGTTTTGAATTATCTTTGTTGTACAGGTGTGTGTGGGTTTTGAATTATCTTTGTTGTACAGGTGTGTGTGGGTTTTGAATGATCTTTGTTGTACAGGTGTGTGTGGGTTTTGAATGATCTTTGTTGTACAGGTGTGTGTGGGTTTTGAATGATCTTTGTTGTACAGGTGTGTGTGGGTTTTGAATGATCTTTGTTGTACAGGTGTGTGTGGGTTTTGAATGATATTTGTTGTACAGGTGTGTGTGGGTTTTGAATGATCTTTGTTGTACAGGTGTGTGTGGGTTTTGAATGATCTTTGTTGTACAGGTGTGTGTGGGTTTTGAATGATCTTTGTTGTACAGGTGTGTGTGGGTTTTGAATGATCTTTGTTGTACAGGTGTGTGTGGGTTTTGAATGATCTTTGTTGTACAGGTGTGTGTGGGTTTTGAATGATCTTTGTTGTACAGGTGTGTGTGGGTTTTGAATGATATTTGTTGTACAGGTGTGTGTGGGTTTTGAATGATCTTTGTTGTACAGGTGTGTGTGGGTTTTGAATGATCTTTGTTGTACAGGTGTGTGTTTGTTGTACAGGTGTGTGTGGGGGACCTGGGCTGGCCAGAGGGGCGGGGCCAGGGAGCAGCAGGTGCAGGTGTTCCCGGTCACCGCTGATGTCATGCAGCCAGCCCTTAAAGATGGTCTCCAGGGCGACGGCGTCATTCTCCACCTGCAGGAGCTCCACCTCCATACCCAGCATCAGACTGTCTGGGGGGAGAGAAGAGGCCAGAGATCAGGCTGTCTGGGGGGGAGAAGAGGCCAGAGATCAGGCTGTCTGGGGGGAGAGAAGAGGCCAGAGATCAGGCTGTCTGGGGCAGAGAAGAGGCCAGAGATCAGGCTGTCTGGGGGGAGAGAAGAGGCCAGAGATCAGGCTGTCTGGGGGGCAGAGAAGAGGCCAGAGATCAGGCTGTCTGGGGCAGAGAAGAGGCCAGAGATCAGGCTGTCTGGGGCAGAGAAGAGGCCAGAGATCAGGCTGTCTGGGGCAGAGAAGAGGCCAGAGATCAGGCTGTCTGGGGCAGAGAAGAGGCCAGAGATCAGGCTGTCTGGGGGGGAGAGAAGAGGCCAGAGATCAGGCTGTCTGGGGGAGAGAAGAGGCCAGAGATCAGGCTGTCTGGGGGGAGAGAAGAGGCCAGAGATCAGGCTGTCTGGGGGCAGAGAAGAGGCCAGAGATCAGGCTGTCTGGGGGGAGAGAAGAGGCCAGAGATCAGGCTGTCTGGGGGAGAGAAGAGGCCAGAGATCAGGCTGTCTGGGGGGGAGAAGAGGCCAGAGATCAGGCTGTCTGGGGGGGAGAAGAGGCCAGAGATCAGGCTGTCTGGGGCAGAGAAGAGGCCAGAGATCAGGCTGTCTGGGGCAGAGAAGAGGCCAGAGATCAGGCTGTCTGGGGGGAGAGAAGAGGCCAGAGATCAGGCTGTCTGGGGGAGAGAAGAGGCCAGAGATCAGGCTGTCTGGGGGGGAGAAGAGGCCAGAGATCAGGCTGTCTGGGGGGGAGAGAAGAGGCCAGAGATCAGGCTGTCTGGGGGAGAGAAGAGGCCAGAGATCAGGCTGTCTGGGGGAGAGAAGAGGCCAGAGATCAGGCTGTCTGGGGGGGAGAAGAGGCCAGAGATCAGGCTGTCTGGGGGGGAGAGAAGAGGCCAGAGATCAGGCTGTCTGGGGGGAG
>NC_083767.1:63760148-63785148 GCF_963514075.1 Conger conger | reverse complement strand
AAGTTTATATAAAATAAGAAAATAAGTTAATGAAGTTGCTTGTAATGACGAACTTGTCGAAAGAAACTAGCTGGCAGTTGTGTTTTTACTTTTTCAAAACGAAGGGCACTGGTTTCATCCTGGCTATACAACGTCATTTTGCGGATGAGTTGACATACACGTCATCCACCCAGTCCTGAGAATTATGGGGTTCAAAAGCGCTGGGTTCAATCCGTTAAAAAAAACAGTTCTGCATATTAGTTGGTCAAACCGTTGCGACTTGCTCGGTGTGCTTGAGTGGCAAAATTACACAAGAACGCCAACCAAGTTAACATGTCAAAGGTGTTTTGTTTGTTTGTTTCTTTGCTTCGCTCCTCTCAAGAATCGGTCGGCGACAACGGCCGAATAAATAGTACACTGCCCGCTTGGTGAACATAAAACTATGGAGGGAGGATAAATGTTCCTCTGACAAAAAGAAGCTAAAGAGTTATACAAAAGTTGTCTCACGAATTCAGAATAACCTCCCCCTTTTGTAGTCTCAAATTGTATGGCACTCAATGTTAGCTAGTCGGCGTGAAGCTAGCTAACGTTAGCCAACGTTTACGAAGTGAAGGTAACGTAAGCTAACGTTAGCTAGCTTACGCCGGTGTCCTCTCCTCCTTCGTCACGTTGCTACTAGTTTGCTTTAAGACGAAAAGTAAGTACACGCTTCTGAATCTGGTCCTGTTCATAAATTAGCTCTCATATAAATTTTACAATTCGTACGTTTACCTGTCAGCGAAAGTACGGTCGGTTCTTAGAAGAAATGGCTGTTGGTCTAACCCGATTCGATTATTTCCCGCTCGCAGTGCTGCCCGAGGCAAGCGCGCGTGATATAGCAGGAGCGAACAGGACGTAGTAATGATGCACAAAATGTCCGCTCAACATTCCGTGTCATTAGACGGTAACCTAAATCTACGTTAATATACGCCACACCAAACCGATCAAGTGGGTGTTGCTAAATTCGCAGGATGCAGTTTAATCCATAACATGTCATCCTGTCATTGTGCTTAAATGATGGTGCAGTGCCATTTCCCTAAATCTTGACGTAGGGCCTTGACTGTACAGTAACTTTAACTTAAATGGGTAGCAGCCTACTTTTTAAGTCATTCCTGTGTTTTTATCTCATGGGAGACAGAAATCTTCATGAAAAATCCCATCAGTTCATATTTCGCATAATGGCTGTGATTAAGCTCGTCACTGCTGCAGCTTTTAAGAGGCTTAGGACGTGGGTATGTTGTGAAATTAGACCTGACACATCAGTGGAGCTCCAGGGTTGATGTGGAACACGGAGGTCTGTCCCTGAGAGATAAGAGCAGATGGTGTGTGGGCACGCTCAACCCGCGAACATCCACACTGGCTGAGTCCCAGTCCCGGAGTCTGCAGGCCCAGGGATGTGTGAGTAATCTCCAGTGCAGAGAATGAGATGCATTTGACCCAACAAGAAGCTGAGCTGCAGATCCTCTTCTGCTTGTGCACTGTGTGTGACTGTGTGTGTGTGTGTGTGTGTGTGAGTGCGTGTGAGTGTGTGGTGTGTGTGAGTGCGTGTGTGTGGGTGTGGGAGGGTGTGCTTGTGTGTGTGTGTGGTATGTGCGTGTATATGTGAGGTGTGTGTGTGGTATGTGTGTGTGTATATGTGAGGTGCATGGGTGTGTGTGTGTGTGTATGTGGTATGTGTGTGTATATTTGAGGTGCGTGCGTGTGGTATGTGTGTGTATATGTGAGGTGCATGTGTGTGTGTGTGTATGTGGTGTGTGTGTGTATATTTTTGAGGTGCGTGTGTGTGGTATGTGTGTGTATATGTGAGGCACATGTGTGTGTGTGTTTAAGACGGCGGTGCCAGGCATGGAGTATAGAGGGGGGGATATGGAGGTCCCAGCGGGGATATCGCTGAGTGATTACCTCATGACCTCCTGGACATGGAGCCAGTCTCCTGCATGCCACAGGGCCTGTAATCACACACACACACACACACACAGGCACACACACACACACACACACACTCACACACACACACACACTCACTCACACGCACACACTTACGCATGCATGCGCACACACACACACACTCACTCACACGCACACACTTACGCATGCATGTGCACACACACACACACACACTCACTCACTCACACACACGCACACGCACACACACACACTTACGCATGCATGCGTACACACACACACACACAGTCACTCATACACACACTCACACACACACACACACACACACTCACTCACTCACTCACTCACACACACGCACACGCACACACACACACTTACGCACGCATGCGCACACACACGCACACACACACACTCACTCACTCACACACACACACACACACTTACGCACGCATGCGCACACACACACACTCACTCTTACACACACACACTCACACGCACGCACGCACGCACTCACACACACACCCTTACACACTCACATGCACAGACACACACACACACACACACTCACTCTTACACACACTCACACGCACGCACGCACGCACGCACGCACTCACACACACACCCTTACACACTCACATGCACAGACACACACACACACACTCACTCACACACACACACTCACACACACACTCACTCTTACACACACTCACACGCACGCACGCACTCACACACACACCCTTACACACTCACATGCACAGACACACACACACACACTCAGCTCCCTGAGGAAGCCTCCTGGTAGCAGGCTGACAGCGCTGGCTGGGCCGAGGTGTGAGAGGAGGTGTGAATCCCAGAGGAGAGCAGTGGTCTGGGCGCACGCACCCTTCACACAGACTCTGAGGGGGAATGAGGGCCGCTGCGTCTGCCAGGCTGCCGCGGGCACAGCCTGATATGAATGCTGGGATATGACATGAATATTTCATACCTCCTTCTGACACTCTGTTCTTCATCCCCGGTCCGTGTGCTCCTGTCGAGACATTCGCCCACTGCTCGTCTGCTTAAAAGTAATCTTAAGTGGTTTGGGAATCAGCAGGCTCTGAAAATTGTAGAGGAATTAAATGGGGTTTTTTTTTCCTTGTGAAGGAATAAAAAATTTTTTTTTCCCTAAACCTACTCTGTTGTCATGGAAATGTCTTTTGGAGTGGAGTCGTTGAGTGGCTTGAGTGAATGGGGAATATGAGGAGGTTGGAGTTTGAGAGTAATCTCCCTGCACAAAAAAAAACAGAGAGGAAGGAAACAAAACCAGTGCTTCACGCTAAACGATAAATTGAACATTTCCAGCCTGGGGCTGATGGGGAAGGATCACGTTGATCTGTTTTTAAAAACTGCTTTAAATGCTGTGGGGGAGGTAGCCCTGCTGAAAAAAACAGCTCAAGCTAGGTTTTGAAACAGCTGGTAGCTGGTTGACCAGTTCAGACCAGCTCTCAGCTCGACATGGTTTAGCTGGTTGACCAGTTCAGACCAGCTCTCAGCTCGACATGGTTCAGCTGGTTGACCAGTTCAGACCAGCTCCCAGCTCGACATGGTTTAGCTGGTTGACCAGTTCAGACCAGCTCTCAGCTCGACATGGTTCAGCTGGTTGACCAGTTCAGACCAGCTCCCAGCTCAACATGGTTTAGCTGGTTGACCAGTTCAGACCAGCTCCCAGCTCAACATGGTTTAGCTGGTTGACCAGTTCAGACCAGCTCCCAGCTCAACATGGTTTAGCTGGTTGACCAGTTCAGACCAGCTCCCAGCTCAACATGGTTTAGCTGGTTGACCAGTTCAGACCAGCTCCCAGCTCAACATGGTTTAGCTGGTTGACCAGTTCAGACCAGCTCCCAGCTCAACATGGTTTAGCTGGTTGACCAGTTCAGACCAGCTCCCAGCTCAACATGGTTTAGCTGGTTGACCAGTTCAGACCAGCTCCCAGCTCTACCAGCTCAATTGTCAAGCTGGTCAAGCTGGCGTAGCTGGATTTTACACCATGGGGTACATCTCTGCTCAAACAGCCACAGAGTTCACTGCCAACATTCAATATGACTGCAGCCCAACAGAACCACATGAACCTGTCCTTACAGGAACCACACACACCCGTTCAACATGAACCTGTCCTTACAGGAACCACACACACCCGTTCAACATGAACCTGTCCTTACAGGAACCACACACACCCGTTCAGCATGAACCTGTCCTTACAGGAACCACACACACCCGTTCAGCATGAACCTGTCCTTACAGGAACCACACGCACCCGTTCAACATGAACCTGTCCTTACAGGAACCACACACACCCGTTCAGCATGAACCTGTCCTTACAGGAACCACACGCACCCGTTCAACACGAACCTGTCCTTACAGGAACCACACACACCCGTTCAACATGAACCTGTCCTTACAGGAACCACACACACCCGTTCAGCACGAACCTGTCCTTACAGGAACCACACACACCCGTTCAACAGGAACGTGTCCTTACAGGAACCACACACACCCGTTCAGCATGAACCTGTCCTTACAGGAACCACACGCACCCGTTCAACACGAACCTGTCCTTACAGGAACCACACACACCCGTTCAACATGAACCTGTCCTTACAGGAACCACACACACCCGTTCAGCATGAACCTGTCCTTACAGGAACCACACACACCCGTTCAGCATGAACCTGTCCTTACAGGAACCACACACACCCGTTCAACATGAACCTGTCCTTACAGGAACCACAGACATCTGTTGGGTGTAGCTGCAGCCAGAGATGCAGACATTGCCGTTGCCAAAATCCCCTCCCCCACAGAAGACTTTGCAGCCAATCACACGCCAATCTCTGGGGTCTTCAGCCAAAGCCAGATGGTTAAATATGCAATGTGTGTGTGTGTGTGTGTGTGTGCAGGGTGGGGCTGTGTGTGTGTGTGTGTGTGTGCAGGGTGGGGCTGTGTGCGTGCGTGCGTGCGTGCGTGTGCGTGAGTGTGTGTAATGAGAGAGATATTTTTGCCTGAGTCCAGGATGGGATTTGAACCCCGGCCTCTCACTCGTCCAAAGAATTGGCAGACAAACACGTTACCAGTCAGCTGTAGACAAAATCGCCACTAGCCAAGGGCGACAACGTTATTTTAGCATTTGAGGGTAATGTCATGGGGGAGCGTTGTCGTGGTAACCTGCTCCACGCCTTCGCCACACTTCACACAGTGCTTACGGGCGAGCTAGCCAAGCTAACGGAGTTAGCCCTGCTACATCTGCAGGGTGGGGCTGTGTGTGTGTGTGTGTGTGTGTGTGTGTGTGCAGGGCATGTGTGTGTATGTGTGTGTGTGCAGGGTGTGTGTGTGTGTGTGTGTGTGTGCAGGGCATGTGTGTGTGTGTGTGTGTGTGTGTGCAGGGTGTGTGTGTTTGTGTGTAGGGTGGGGCTGTGTGTGTGTGTGTGTGTGTGTGTGTGTATGTGTGTGTGCAGGGTGGGGCTGTGTGTGTGTGTGTGTGTGTGTGTGTGTGCAGGGCGTGCGTGTTTACAGGGCGTGTTTGTGTGTGTATGCAGGGTGTGTGTGTGTTTACAGGGTGTAGTTAGGAGTGTTGTGAGAGCAGTGGATTGTGGGAACAGGTGCAGGTTCCTCTCCAGCAGGATCCACAGCACAAACACTGCTTGCAGAGACAGGAAGTGGCACGGGCACTCAAACAGGAAGCGGGGCTGCGGGGAAGTGAGAGGTGATCTCTTACCCAGCTCCACACATGCGTGTAGGGCGTGTGTGTGTGTGTGTGTGTGTGTGCAGGGTGTGTGTGTGTGTGCAGGGCGTGTGAGACACATGCTACGTCCTCACATCATGCTGTTTGTGGGTACACTCTTACTGTGTGGCTGTGAAAGCATTTCCAGTCTTACTCTGTGGTCACTTCCACTTCCTGGAACAACATGGCCATCTGGCTGAGCTCTGTAACCATTATACACTCCATAACACAGTCTTTCACCCTGACACACATTCTTTCTTTTTAAAATGAATCCTATTGCATTTGATTGATAGATCCCTTATTACATCTCTGTTGTACCCATTCTATGTTCACACCTCGCTGGCCAGCGGAGGGCAGGCTCCCCCTCTCTAGCCGGCTTCCTCCAGAGAGTTTTTTTACCTCATGCTATTTTGGGGCTCAGGGCTGGTATTAACCATTTTTCTTCCCTTCTGTAACTCTGTAATGTGTCTTTGGGACAGTTTCCTGTGAAAAGCACGATGCAAATCAAACTGAATTGAATTGAATTAAAGGAACACAGGCTACTGTGCCTCAACACTATCCTTCCTTGAGGCAAAATTTGGTTTTGTGTTTTTTTTTCTTCTTCTGGAAATCCCTGCCTCTGCTGTGGGCTCAGTGGGAGTACGTGCTGACAACCACTGCTGGTGTAGGGAGGGGGTGTAGTTCTGTGGGGGGGGGGGGGGGATTGGTTCTGTGGGGGGGGAGGGGGGGATTGGTTCTGTGGGGGGGGGGGCGTTGGTCCTGTGGGGGCGGTTGGTTCTGTGTGGGGGGGGGGGGGGTTGGTTCTGTGGGGGGGGAGGGGGGGATTGGTTCTGTGGGGGGGGAGGGGGGGATTGGTTCTGTGGGGGGGGGGGTTCTGTGGTCTGTGCTGATTGTGTCGGAGTGTTGGTCGCTGCTGTCAACAAGCTGGCCCTCCCGCCAAGTCACAGTGTTCCTCCAGCTGCCGATAACAACCGTAACCATAACAATCTCCAGACCCTGCTGATGGGAGCCCAGCCGAACGGGAACGTCTCCTCCGGCAGAGTTACAGGAACACGGTCTGAGCTGCCCTGAGCTGCCCTGAGCTGCCCTGAGCTGCCCAGCCCAGTGAGGGAGAATAGGAGTCTGTGTCCCAAATGCCATCTAGCTGGGCAGGCGTGGACATCAGGCTGTCTGTGCGCCTCTTCGCCCAGCATCACAGTCCTCTCCAGCAGGGTGGGCAAGCCGGGCCTGCTTCTGGATTTTCACGCCCTTCTGCTCTTAATTATTTAATTTGCCCGGTCATTTATATGCTCCTTCATTTATAGCCACATTCTGTGATATACACTGCAGCTGATAAATGTTCTTGTCTTGTAGCATTTTATTGTGGTGTAATTTATGAGTCAATCGGTCATGGTGCATATGACTAATTAGCTGATTGAGCCAGGGTGACTGGTGGCAGCAAAATCCTGCATACACTGGGGCCCTCCAGGACTGGAGTTAAACCTGCAGGACAGCGCCCCCTCCAGGACTGGAGTTAAACCTGCCGACACACCGGCCCTCCAGGACTGGAGTTAAACCTGCAGCACAGCGCCCCCTCCAGGACTGGAGATAAACCTGCAGGACAGCGCCCCCTCCAGGACTGGAGTTAAACCTGCAGCACAGCGCCCCCTCCAGGACTGGAGTTAAACCTACAGCACAGCGCCCCCTCCAGGACTGGAGTTAACCTGCAGCACAGCGCTCCCTCCAGGACTGGAGCTGCCCCTCCCTGCTCTAGAGCACAAGGCATGTGAGAGTCTGCTCTCGGCCCTCCATGCCCAAGACTCTTCGAGCTTCTAGCGGGTATTCTAGCTGCCAACAGTGGTTTGCTAGTTCATAGGTTGATGTATTCTTCAAGGGTTCCAATTGCATCTGTGTGGTCACGCCAGGACTCAGAACTGCACTGTCCTCTCGGGTCCACTTCACTCCTGTGTTCCATCTGCACTTTGTCCGTCACTCTGGATGAGAGCGTCTGCTCGTTGCCTGTACTGTGATGAGTGAAGAGACTAAGATGGAGTGCGGGGGACGTTGCTGAGTCTCCCGGGTGTTTGAGATTGTGCCCTGGCGGCATGAGCTTGGCGATATTGCTGATGTGGGAGACTCGCAGGAAGTGGAACACGCGTCTGGAGATCAAAGGCCTCGTGGAGCGGCGCTGATGGGTGTCATGTGACTGCGTCTCCCTCGGTGATAACGCCATTCCTCTGCGTGTCCGTTTCCCCCGCAGGGTCGCGCGGCGGGAAACCGTTTCCAGGTGACCTTTCACAGCCCGTAGTTACGCTTTCCCTGTTGCTGTGTGGGAAGGGAAACCACCAGTGAGCAAGCAGTGCAGACAGGAAGTGAGGGATCAGGGGGAACTGGCTTTCACAAACAAGAGCAGGACAGGACGCTGACACTCCTCTACACCACTCTACACACTCTACACCACTCTACACCACTCTACACCACTCTACACACTCTACACCACTCTACACCACTCTACACCACTCTACACTCCTCTACACCACTCTACACTCCTCTACACCACTCTACACCACTCTACACTCCTCTACACCACTCTACTCCACTCTACACTCCTCTACACCACTCTACACCACTCTACACTCCTCTACACCACTCTACACAACTCTACACTCCTCTACACCACTCTACACAACTCTACACCACTCTACACCACTCCACACTACTCTGCACCACTCTGCACTCCTCTATACCACTCTATACACTCTACACCACTCTACACCACTCTACACTCCTCTACACCACTCTACACAACTCTACACCACTCTACACCACTCCACACTACTCTGCACCACTCTGCACTCCTCTATACCACTCTATACACTCTACACCACTCTACACCACTCTACACTCTACACCACTCTACACCACTCTACACCACTCTACACTCCTCTACACCACTCTACACAACTCTACACCACTCTACACCACTCCACACTACTCTGCACCACTCTGCACTCCTCTATACCACTCTATACACTCTACACCACTCTACACCACTCTACACTCTACACCACTCTACACTCCTCTACACCACTCTACACTCCTCTACACCACTCCACACCACTCTACAAAACTCTACACTCCTCTACACCACTCTATACCACTCCACACCACTCTGCACCCTACACCACTCTATACCACTCCACACCACTCTGCACCCTACACCACTCTACACTCCTCTACACCACTCTACACAACTCTACACCACTCTACACCACTCCACACTACTCTGCACCACTCTGCACTCCTCTATACCACTCTATACACTCTACACCACTCTACACCACTCCACACCACTCTACCCCACTCTACACCACTCCACACCACTCTACACCACTCTACACCACTCTACACAACTCTACACCACTCTACACTCCTCTACACCACTCTACACCACTCCACACCACTCTACACCACTCTACACTCCTCTACACACTACACTCCTCTACACCACTCTACACTCCTCCACACCACTCTACACCACTCTACACACTCTACACCACTCCACACCACTCTACACCACTCTACACCACTCTACACTCCTCTACCCTCCTCTACACCACTCTACACTCTACACCACTCTACACCACTCTGCACCACTCTACTCCATTCTACACCACTCTACACCACTCTACACCACTCTACACCACTCTACACCACTCTACACACTCTACACACTCTACACCACTCTACGCACTCTACACACTGTACACACTCTACACCCCTCTACACCACTCAACACCACTCTACACTCTACACCACTCTACACCCCTCTACACACTCTACACCACTCCCACTCTACCCTCCTCTACACCACTCTACACTCTACACCACTCTACACCCCTCTACACACTCTACACCCCTCTGCACACTCTACACCACTCTACACACTCTACACCACTCTACACCACTCTACACTCCTCTACACCACTCTACACAACTCTACACCACTCTACACCACTCCACACTACTCTGCACCACTCTGCACTCCTCTATACCACTCTATACACTCTACACCACTCTACACCACTCTACACTCTACACCACTCTACACCACTCTACACTCTACACCACTCTACACTCCTCTACACTCCTCTACACCACTCCACACCACTCTACAAAACTCTACACTCCTCTACACCACTCTATACCACTCCACACCACTCTGCACCCTACACCACTCTATACCACTCCACACCACTCTACACTCTACACCACTCTACACTCCTCTACACCACTCTACACTCCTCTACACCACTCCACACCACTCTACAAAACTCTACACTCCTCTACACCACTCTATACCACTCCACACCACTCTGCACCCTACACCACTCTACACTCCTCTACACCACTCTACACTACTCTGCACCACTCTGCACTCCTCTATACCACTCTATACACTCTACACCACTCTACACCACTCCACACCACTCTACCCCACTCTACACCACTCCACACCACTCTACACCACTCTACACCACTCTACACAACTCTACACCACTCTACACTCCTCTACACCACTCTACACCACTCCACACCACTCTACACCACTCTACACTCCTCTACACACTACACTCCTCTACACCACTCTACACTCCTCCACACCACTCTACACCACTCTACACACTCTACACCACTCCACACCACTCTACACCACTCTACACCACTCTACACTCCTCTACCCTCCTCTACACCACTCTACACTCTACACCACTCTACACCACTCTGCACCACTCTACTCCATTCTACACCACTCTACACCACTCTACACTCTACACCACTCTACACCACTCTACACTCCTCTACACCACTCTACACACTCTACACACTCTACACCACTCTACACACTCTACACCACTCCACACCACTCTACACCACTCTACACCACTCTACACTCCTCTACCCTTCTCTACACCACTCTACACTCTACACCACTCCACACCACTCTGCACCACTCTACTCCATTCTACACCACTCTACACCACTCTACACTCTACACCACTCTACACCACTCCACACCACTCTACCCCACTCTACACCACTCTACACCACTCTGCACCACTCTACACCACTCCACACCACTCTACACCACTCTACACCACTCTGCACCACTCTACTCCATTCTACACCACTCTACACCACTCTACACTCTACACCACTCTACACCACTCTACACTCCTCTACACCACTCTACACACTCTACACACTCTACACCACTCTACACACTCTACACACTGTACACACTCTACACCCCTCTACACCACTCAACACCACTCTACACTCTACACCACTCTACACCCCTCTACACACTCTACACCACTCCCACTCTACCCTCCTCTACACCACTCTACACTCTACACCACTCTACACCCCTCTACACACTCTACACCCCTCTGCACACTCTACACCACTCTACACTCTACACCACTCTACACACTCTACACCACTCTACACCACTCTACACCACTCTACACAACTCTACACCACTCTACACCACTCCACACTACTCTGCACCACTCTGCACTCCTCTATACCACTCTATACACTCTACACCACTCTACACCACTCTACACTCTACACCACTCTACACCACTCTACACTCTACACCACTCTACACTCCTCTACACCACTCCACACCACTCTACAAAACTCTACACTCCTCTACACCACTCTATACCACTCCACACCACTCTGCACCCTACACCACTCTATACCACTCCACACCACTCTGCACCCTACACCACTCTACACTCCTCTACACCACTCTACACAACTCTACACCACTCTACACCACTCCACACTACTCTGCACCACTCTGCACTCCTCTATACCACTCTATACACTCTACACCACTCTACACCACTCCACACCACTCTACCCCACTCTACACCACTCCACACCACTCTACACCACTCTACACCACTCTACACAACTCTACACCACTCTACACTCCTCTACACCACTCTACACCACTCCACACCACTCTACACCACTCTACACTCCTCTACACACTACACTCCTCTACACCACTCTACACTCCTCCACACCACTCTACACCACTCTACACACTCTACACCACTCCACACCACTCTACACCACTCTACACCACTCTACACTCCTCTACCCTCCTCTACACCACTCTACACTCTACACCACTCTACACCACTCTGCACCACTCTACTCCATTCTACACCACTCTACACCACTCTACACTCTACACCACTCTACACTCCTCTACACCACTCTACACACTCTACACACTCTACACCACTCTACACACTCTACACACTGTACACACTCTACACCCCTCTACACCACTCAACACCACTCTACACTCTACACCACTCTACACCCCTCTACACACTCTACACCACTCCCACTCTACCCTCCTCTACACCACTCTACACTCTACACCACTCTACACCCCTCTACACACTCTACACCCCTCTGCACACTCTACACCACTCTACACTCTACACCCCTCTACACACTCTACACCCCTCTACACACTCTACACCACTCTACACTCTACACCACTCTACACCCCTCTACACACTCTACACCCCTCTACACACTCTACACCACTCCACACTCTACACCCCTCTACACTTCTCTCCACTGCTCTACACCACCCTACACCACTCTACACCACTCACTGAGTTTGTGAGTATTGGGGCTGAATTTGTGAGTATTGGGGCTGAGTTTGTGAGTATTGGGGCTGAGTTTGTGAGTATTGGGGCTGAGTTTGTGAGTATTGGGGCTGAGTTTGTGAGTATTGGGGCTGAGTTTGTGAGTATTGGGGCTGAGTTTGTGAGTATTGGGGCTGAGTTTGTGAGTATTGGGGCTGAGTTTGTGAGTATTGGGGCTGAGTCATAATGTCATATCCTGTGAATGGCCTGTTTGATTACGGATGATTCAACCGTCAAACTGTTCAGCTTTATGTCACTACTGAATGGGCATCATTTGAAAAGAATGTAAGAATGTTAAATCCTGAGGGTGTTGAGGTTATCCATAAAAAACCCTCTAATGGAAGCAGCCAGAACAGATGGACATGGGGGTGGAGGGTGAGGAAGAGATGGAGAAATGGAGAGATAGATAGAGAAAAAGAAAAGAGGAGTGCACTACTCTGCACCACTCTGCACTCCTCTATACCACTCTATACACTCTACACCACTCTACACTCCTCTACCCCACTCTACACCACTCCACACCACTCTACACCACTCTACACTCTACACCACTCTACACTCCTCTACACTCCTCTACACCACTCCACACCACTCTACACAACTCTACACTCCTCTACACCACTCTATACCACTCCACACCACTCTGCACCCTACACCACTCTACACTCCTCTACACCACTCTACACAACTCTACACCACTCTACACCACTCCACACTACTCTGCACCACTCTGCACTCCTCTATACCACTATACACTCTACACCACTCTACACTCTACACCACTCTACACTCCTCTACCCTCCTCTACACCACTCTACACTCCTCTACACCACTCTACACCACTCCACACCACTCTACCCCACTCTACACCACTCCACACCACTCTACACCCCTCTACACACTACACTCCTCTACACCACTCTACACTCCTCTACACCACTCTACACCACTCTACACACTCCACACCACTCTACACCACTCTACACACTCTACACCACTCCACACCACTCTACACCACTCTACACCACTCCACACCACTCTACACCACTCTACACCACTCTACACTCCTCTACACCACTCTACACGACTCTACACCCCTCTACACCACTCTACACACTCTACACCACTCTACACTCTACACCACTCTACACCACTCAACACCACTCTACACTCCTCTACACCACTCTACACACTCTACACACTCTACACCACTCTACACACTCTACACCACTCTACACAACTCTACACTCCTCTACACCACTCTACACAACTCTACACCACTCTACACCACTCCACACTACTCTGCACCACTCTACACACTCTACACACTCTACACACTCTACACCACTCTACACACTCTACACCACTCTACACGACTCTACACCCCTCTACACCACTCTACACACTCTACACCACTCTACACTCTACACCACTCTACACCACTCAACACCACTCTACACTCCTCTACACCACTCTACACACTCTACACACTCTACACACTCTACACCACTCTACACACTCTACACCACTCTACACAACTCTACACTCCTCTACACCACTCTACACAACTCTACACCACTCTACACCACTCCACACTACTCTGCACCACTCTGCACTCCTCTATACCACTCTATACACTCTACACCACTCTACACCACTCCACACCACTCTACCCCACTCTACACCACTCCACACCACTCTACACCACTCTACACAACTCTACACCACTCTACACCACTCTACACACTCTACACCACTCTACACCACTCTACACACTCTACACCACTCTACACCACTCTATACTCCTCTACACCACTCTACACCACTCCACACCACTCTACCGCACTCTACACCACTCCACACCACTCTACACCACTCTACACAACTCTACACTCCTCTACACCACTCTATACCACTCCACACCACTCTGCACCCTACACCACTCTACACTCCTCTACACCACTCGATACAACTCTACACCACTCTACACCACTCCACACTACTCTGCACCACTCTGCACTCCTCTATACCACTCTATACACTCTACACCACTCTACACCACTCCACACCACTCTACACCACTCTACACCACTCTACACACTCTACACCACTCTACACCACTCTACACACTCTACACCACTCTACACCACTCTATACTCCTCTACACCACTCTACACCACTCCACACCACTCTACCCCACTCTACACCACTCCACACCACTCTACACCACTCTACACTCCTCTACACACTACACTCCTCTACACCACTCTACACTCCTCCACACCACTCTACACCACTGTACACACTCTACACCACTCCACACCACTCTACACCACTCTACACCACTCTACACTCCTCTACCCTTCTCTACACCACTCTACACTCTACACCACTCCACACCACTCTGCACCACTCTACTCCATTCTACACCACTCTACACCACTCTACACTCTACACCACTCTACACCACTCCACACCACTCTACCCCACTCTACACCACTCTACACCACTCTGCACCACTCTACACCACTCCACACCACTCTACACCACTCTACACCACTCTACCCTTCTCTACACCACTCTACACTCTACACCACTCCACACCACTCTGCACCACTCTACTCCATTCTACACCACTCTACACCACTCTACACTCTACACCACTCTACACACTCTACACCACTCTACACACTCTACACCACTCTACACAACTCTACACTCCTCTACACCACTCTACACAACTCTACACCACTCTACACCACTCCACACTACTCTGCACCACTCTGCACTCCTCTATACCACTCTATACACTCTACACCACTCTACACCACTCCACACCACTCTACCCCACTCTACACCACTCCACACCACTCTACACCACTCTACACAACTCTACACCACTCTACACCACTCTACACACTCTACACCACTCTACACCACTCTACACACTCTACACCACTCTACACCACTCTATACTCCTCTACACCACTCTACACCACTCCACACCACTCTACCCCACTCTACACCACTCCACACCACTCTACACCACTCTACACAACTCTACACTCCTCTACACCACTCTATACCACTCCACACCACTCTGCACCCTACACCACTCTACACTCCTCTACACCACTCGACACAACTCTACACCACTCTACACCACTCCACACTACTCTGCACCACTCTGCACTCCTCTATACCACTCTATACACTCTACACCACTCTACACCACTCCACACCACTCTACACCACTCTACACCACTCTACACACTCTACACCACTCTACACCACTCTACACACTCTACACCACTCTACACCACTCTATACTCCTCTACACCACTCTACACCACTCCACACCACTCTACCCCACTCTACACCACTCCACACCACTCTACACCACTCTACACTCCTCTACACACTACACTCCTCTACACCACTCTACACTCCTCCACACCACTCTACACCACTGTACACACTCTACACCACTCCACACCACTCTACACCACTCTACACCACTCTACACTCCTCTACCCTTCTCTACACCACTCTACACTCTACACCACTCCACACCACTCTGCACCACTCTACTCCATTCTACACCACTCTACACCACTCTACACTCTACACCACTCTACACCACTCCACACCACTCTACCCCACTCTACACCACTCTACACCACTCTGCACCACTCTACACCACTCCACACCACTCTACACCACTCTACACCACTCTACACACTCCACACCACTCTACACACTCTACACCACTCCCACTCTACCCTCCTCTACACCACTCTACACTCTACACCACTCTACACCCCTCTACACACTCTACACACTCTACACCACTCTACACTCTACACCACTCTACACACTCTACACCACTCTACACCCCTCTACACACTCTACACCACTCCACACTCTACACCCCTCTACACTTCTCTCCACTGCTCTACACCACCCTACACCACTCTACACCACTCACTGAGTTTGTGAGTATTGGGGCTGAATTTGTGAGTATTGGGGCTGAGTTTGTGAGTATTGGGGCTGAATTTGTGAGTATTGGGGCTGAGTTTGTGAGTATTGGGGCTGAGTTTGTGAGTATTGGGGCTGAGTTTGTGAGTATTGGGGCTGAGTTTGTGAGTATTGGGGCTGAGTTTGTGAGTATTGGGGCTGAGTCATAATGTCATATCCTGTGAATGGCCTGTTTGATTACGGATGATTCAACCGTCAAACTGTTCAGCTTTATGTCACTACTGAATGGGCATCATTTGAAAAGAATGTAAGAATGTTAAATCCTGAGGGTGTTGTCGGTTATCCATAAAAAACCCTCTAATGGAAGCAGCCAGAACAGATGGACATGGGGGTGGAGGGTGAGGAAGAGATGGAGAAATGGAGAGATAGATAGAGAAAAAGAAGAGAGGAGTGTAATGTTGCCGGGCTGTTTGTCACAGCCTGTGTGCGGCCGGCTGACTGTTTCCCGGTGACGGTGAACAGGACGCTCTGACACGCCAGGCCTCTGGCCAATGGGCAAGAGCCTGGCGTAGCCACGGGAACCATGCAAGTTTGCTGCACCAATCACAGAAAGCCACTATGGCTGTGGTGAAGGAGCAGAAACTGAATGAATAGGTATTGATAAATAGGTATTGATAAATAGGTATAGATTAACAGGTATAGATTAATAGATCAACATTATTTCAAAGTAACTGCAGCAAAAGAAAGGAGGAAGGAGATGGTGTGTCTGCCTGCTCGTTCAGATGAGGAGACAGGAAGCAGGCGCCCATGTGGTATTTTAGACCAATCACAAGTGACCTTGGCATTTGCGTTGGTGTGTGTGTGTGTGTGTGTGAGCACCTGGGCTGGCTGGGCCAGTTGGGCTGTGGTCTGCGGTGGATGCAGAGATTTGGTTTCTCCACAAACAGCGCTTATTTCAGACGAACGGGCCCAGGTTGGTCTCTGCCTCGAGCGTGTTCCCAGTCAGCTGTGGAGCGGGCCGGGGCCGTGCCCTGGATCTGAACCTGCAAGCCTGCGTTACGCAACGCCCTCCTCAGACCAGCGTTACAGCAGCGGTCCCATGATTCCATCTGTCACCGTTAGAGCGGCAAGCCAGGCTCCCTTAACAACCCCCCCGCCAGCCCCCCGTCGCCACCCCCACCCCCACCCCCACCCCCATGCCCTTTAATTCCGGGCCTCTTAATTCCTGGCTGGTTTCCCACGATGCATCTCTGCGCTGTTCCGGGAGACAGAGGGCTCTGCAGCCCCCCCCCCCTCACTCTGCCGTTCCCACGCCGTCCACCGGGGGGCGTGTGGGTTCAGTCCCCTGCACAGGTGCTCCTCGCTGGTCCACTGCCTGGGAAACAGAATGACATGCGTACTGCTCCAAATCCTGCGTGAGGCCCACGACATGCCTAGCACGCCTGGAGCACACGCCTGGAGCACTCACCTGGAGCACTCACCTGGAGCACTCACCTGGAGCACTCACCTGGAGCACTCACCTGGAGCACTCACCTGGAGCACTCACCTGGAGCACACGCCTGGAGCACACGCCTGGAGCACTCACCTGGAGCACTCACCTGGAGCACACGCCTGGAGCACACGCCTGGAGCACTCACCTGGAGCACTCACCTGGAGCACACGCCTGGAGCACACGCCTGGAGCACTCACCTGGAGCACTCACCTGGAGCACTCACCTGGAGCACTCACCTGGAGCACACGCCTGGAGCACTCACCTGGAGCACACGCCTGGAGCACACGCCTAGAGCACACGCCTAGAGCATGCCTAAGCAAAGCATAGCATAGCATGAGCTATATGGACATTCCCATAAGTTCATATCGGTAGAGAGGGGTGTGCATTCAGGGCTCATTGGTTCTGTGATGCAGCTGAATTTCACCCCTGCTGTTTTACTCGACATGTTTGCTATCTTGGCTGTTCCTGTTTCTGTTGTTTACTGATCATAGGGAGTACCAAGCCACAAAGCTGCTCTCTGGGACACATGTATGAGCCAGAACCATGCTGCCCCCATCCACCTCAAACTGCCTCAGTTTGTACATGAAGTGCAGGCACTGTAGGCAGAGAGAAAGAGACAGAGAGAGAGGGGGAGAGAGACAGAGAGGGGGAGTGAGAGAGAGAGAGAGGGGGGAAAGCGACAGAGAGACAGTGATAAAGTGGGAGAGACAGAGACAGATTGATAGGGTGAGAGACAGAGAGGGGGAGCGATACAGAGAGGGAGAGAGACAGATTGACAGGGTAAGAGACAGAGGAGGGAGAGGGAGAGAGAGGGGGGGAATAGACAGAGAGAGACAGTGAGAGAGACAGACAGATTGGTAGGGTGAGAGAGAGTCAGAGAGAGGGAGAGTGAGAAAGAGAGAGAGACAGAGCAGGGGAAAGGGAGAGAGAGAGAGACAGGTGAGGTGGGGGTCTCTAAAAGGCCTGGTCTCTCTGCCAGCCTGAAATAGGCCTGACATGAAACATGACATCATTGTTCGCATCACAGTGGGGTTCTCTTCTGTAGCCGTGGAAACGCAGAGAGTGGCACCAGTGTCGATTAGCTCAGCCTCTCCCCCCTGTGGACCGCCCCTTTCACCATGACGATAGGGTGCTCAAAGTCTACCTGGGCTACAGGGAGCAGGGCTCTCTGTCCAATCAGCACAGAGCCCAGAGATTTCCACATCTACTGCTATGCTGCCCACTGCACTGCCACACACACACACACACACACACACGCACACACACTCACACACACACACTCAGACACACACACACACACACGCACACACACACACACACACTCAGACATACACACACACTCTGACTCACACACACACACACACTGTCACGCACACACACGCACATTCTCACGCACACAATCAGACACACACGCACACACACATGCACACTCATGCACACGCACACACACACCCACACACACACACACTCTGACACACAAGCACAGACTGTCTCCTCTGTGTGAGAGGCATAGTGGGGGGTGTGAGAGAGACAGAGTGAGTGTGTGTGTGTGTGTGTGTGTGTGTCTGTGAGACAGAGGGATTGTGGGGGGTGTGAGAGAGACAGAGTGAGTGTGTGTGTGTGTGTGTGTGTGTGAATGAGAGAAGGCTCTTTGTGTCTGGGTGGCGTTGGGCAGGAGCAGGTCAGCCTGCTGACAGCCCTGCTGTGTGAGCATCAGAGGAGACGCCTCTCCACCCAAACCTGCCCCCGTTTGGTGTCCTGTGGGCCAGGGCAGGAGGGGAGGTGACAGGAGGAAGGGCTGGTATTAGAGCAGGGTCCCGTGGCTGTGGGTACGAGAGGATTTAGTGCCTTGGTTCTCAGTGGGAGTGAGTGAAATAGCAGACTTATAATCACACATCTAAATCTTCTGCTCTCACTCTAATCCCTGTGAGCTGCTGTCCTGCTGAGAGTCTCTGGACTGAGCTACTCTGCAGAACTCCCAAAAACAAACACTGAGGCTGGAGTTAAACCCGCAGACACTGCGGCCCTCCAGGACTGGAGTTAAACCTGTATACACACCGGCCCTCCAGGACTGGAGTTAAACCTGTATACACACCGGCCCTCCAGGACTGGAGTTAAACCTGCAGACACTGCGGCCCTCCAGGACTGGAGTTAAACCTGCAGACACTGCAGCCCTCCAGGACTGGAGTTAAACCTGCATACACACCGGCCCTCCAGGACGAGTTAAACCTGCAGACACACCGGCCCTCCAGGACTGAAGTTAAACCTGCAGACACAGTGGTCCTCCATGGAAAGCTGACAGATGGCTGATGTAGGAGACTTTAGCTGTGCTGTTTGTCCTGTGGAGAGAATGCGTCATTAATCTCACCAGCAGAAACAGATCTAATGTTCACAGCCATGACACGCCCACACACAGCCAGGACACGCCCACACACAGCCAGGACACGCCCACACACAGCCAGGACACGCCCACACACAGATAGGACACGCCCACACGCAGCCAGGGCACGCCCAGACACAGCCAGGACACGCCCACACTCAGCCAGGGCACGCCCAGACACAGCCAGGACACGCCCACACACAGCCAGGACACGCCCACACACAGCCAGAACACGCCCACACACAGCCAGGACACGCCCACACACAGATAGGACACGCCCACACACAGATAGGACACGCCCACACACAGCCGGGGCACGCCCTCACACAGCCAGGACACGCCCACACACAGGACACGCCCACACACAGCCAGAACACGCCCACACACAGCCAGGACACGCCCACACACAGCCAGGACACGCCCACACACAGCCAGGACACGCCCACACACAGCCAGGACACGCCCACACACAGATAGGACACGCCCACACGCAGCCAGGGCACGCCCAGACACAGCCAGGACACGCCCACACACAGCCAGGACACGCCCGCACACAACCAGGACACGCCCACACACAGATAGGACACGCCCACACACAGCCAGGACACGCCCACACACAGCCAGGACACGCCCACACACAGCCAGGACACGCCCACACACAGGACACGCCCACACACAGCCAGGACACGCCCACACACAGCCAGGACACGCCCACACACAGCCAGGACACGCCCACACACAGCCAGTACACGCCCACACACAGCCAGGACACGCCCACACACAGGCAGGACTCCTCACACTATTTCATACTGGTGAATGGTTGGGCATGTACAGTGCAGTCTGTAAGTATTTGGACAGTGGTACAATTTCTGTTCTTTGGCGCTGTACTCCCTCACATTAGATGTGAAATGAAATCATGAATATGTGGTTGAAGTGTAGACTGCCACCTTTAATTTGAGAGTATTCACAGTAAAGTGTGTAATGCTGACGGACTGCGCTGGAGATGCGTTTGGCTTTGAGTAAATGTGAGCATCAGGTTTACCCAAAATCATCACCCTGACGATCCAAGGTCCGCAGACTGGGCCTGCCTGCCTATCTCCGATTGGCTCTGCACTGTCTCTTCTGACGCTCGATTGGCTCTGTGGCCTGTGACCCCGCCCCCGGCCTGCCCCCATCTCTCCCCACTGCGCCAGTCGCACCCAGCCTAACCCCCTGTCTCCCAGCTCTTCTGCACCTGCGGCTGCACGGCAGCCATGTTGGCTCTTCGGCTCAGCCTCATCTCGCTGGCTCAGAGCCAAGATGGCAGATGGGCTTTTTCGCCCTGGAGCCGGAGGAGGAGCCCCAGCAGAGTGGCTCTCCAGGCCCTGCGTGTGTACACACGGTTGCTATGGCAGCAGCGCCAGGCAACGGGTTTGGGCTGAGTGCTGCGTTATGGGTAGAGTGCATCAGGTATTTATCTTACAGGGAGACGCTGTACAGTCCTGCACATGAGCAGGTGTGCTGTGTGGCCATGTAAACACCAGCTGAAATCAAAATGCACTTTTTCCTCAATTTAGTCAATTTTTCAGACATTTCTTTAAGCATATATTCCATGAAAGTTATACTTGTGTAATACTTACATTATAGCTATTTATCAGATGCTTTTATCCAATGCAACTTACAGTTGATTAAGCAGGAACAATTGACTTGAACTACCAACCAGGCAAGCACATTAGCCACTAGGTTTTAGGGTAAACTCAGAAAATGAGAATTGAAAGACTACAGGAAGCGTTTGGAAGCAGTTTTAGTCGCCCGAGGAGGAGGTACACCTGACAGGTGTTTAACGTTGTACCATTTAGGTCAGGTTCGCCTCTGTTCACTTAGATATTAATTGTAAAATGCTTTTTGACACACTACTGTAGGAAGCCCTGTGGAGGTCTTCAGTGGCCGGTTCGGTAGCGCAATTATTGTACGTCTCTTTGGACAACTGCATCTGCCAAACAAATGTAATATAATGTAGCCTTTGCCAGGGCTGCATATTCTCTCCAAAGAGCCAGTGGTGTGTGACACTGCTCAGTGGAGTCCCCACAACGCCAGGGAAACCAGAGAAGTGTGTGACACCTCGCAATGGAGTCTCCACAACGCCAGGGAAACCAGAGAAGTGTGTGACACCTCGCAATGGAGTCTCCACAACGCCAGGGAAACCAGAGAAGTGTGTGACACCTCGCAATGGAGTCTCCACAACGCCAGGGAAACCAGAGAAGTGTGTGACACCTCGCAATGGAGTCTCCACAACGCCAGGGAAACCAGAGAAGTGTGTGACACCTCGCAATGGAGTCTCCACAACGCCAGGGAAAAGTGTGTGATTCTGCTGCTCGGTGGAGTCCTCATGCTGCTGGGGAGCCATTCCTCCACTGTAAATTAATAATGCAGTCAATATTAGGCAAGCTAATTACAGTTAGCCCCATTTGTGCTCCAAGCTATCGGCTGTTCTGGTTTATTCGTTTTTATGGGGAGAGGGGGTTTTAGTTTAAAGTCGGTTTTACCAGTGCAAACATTATTATTTCCATTTAGTCACTGGGTCCTGGGGGATTGGGGATTCCTCCCAACCCAAGCCTCCTCAGCAGGCTTCTAATGACACACAGCAGGAGTGTGTGTGTGTGTGTGTGTGTGTGTGTTAACACTGCAGTGTGTGTGTGATGACACTGCAGAGTGTGTGTGTGTGTTAACACTGAAAAGAAATTAAATCGAGTGGAATCACTTTAATGCTAACATGTTGCACGAGTTGGGTGTCGATGTTATTTGAATGTCAATGTTAGTTGAATGTCAATGTTAGTTGAATGTCGATGTTAGCTGAATGTCGATGTTAGCTGAATGTCGATGTTATTTGAACACAACTACAGCTTCATCTGAAGGCCATGATGTGAGTGAACATGCAGCCATTGATTGTGTTGACTTAGCTCTCCTACTCTCCTCAACCTTAGATTTCCCACGTGGCAGAAAGACCTGTCGCATTCGTTATATTTGCGTGTGAGGATTAATCAGGGTAGATAAACCGTGAAATTAAAAACTACACCCCCCACTCATATACAACAGCTGAAACTCATTGCCTAATTTGTGAGTAAAGACTTTTTGTTTTCTATTACAAAAATAATAATATTCATAAAAGCAGAATAAAATGAGTACCAAGTGAATAGCATCAGACTGGTGGCAATATGGTCTAGACATTACTTCACACAACAGAAGGTACTTGTGTACATACACACACGCACATATACACACGCATGCATGCAGACACACGCACACACACATGCACACATACACACGCATGCATGCAGACACACGCACACACACACACACACACACACACACACGCGCATGCAGACACACGCACACACACATACATTTTTTGCCCAAATATACACAGATGGACTCGTGTAGCGTCCATAAATCCAGACTCTGTCATGGCTCTTGAAGTATTATAAAACTTCTGTCTGCACCCTCAATATATGCTAATTTCACCTTTGACCTCTTATCTCTCTCAAAGCATTTTTCTCTGCCTCTGTGCTGTGGCTGATTCCGGGTTTTTTTGGGGAGAAATGTGATCCTGGCTGCAGCCATCTGTCCTAATCCTCTCTGTGCGAGCTGAAAGCTCCTGAGAAGATAATTTTTTTATGTGATATAATTATATATTGAATGCCCCTATAGTGTGTCTCTATCCCTGTGCTGGGCTGTAATCTCAAAGAGGAGTGGAGTTAGGGATCTAAAGCCCTGTTCCTGGCTCCTCCTCACACCGTGCCTGACATTAAACAGGCTGTCCCAGGAAAAACACCACTGACAGAATGTTTCTGTTCATGGCCATTTCAGTACTGTATGTTATTTGAATGTCAGCGTTAGTTGATATGGTAATGGCGGTATCAGTGATGTTCTGTAATGGCGGTATCAGTGATGTTCTGTAATGGTGGTATCAGTGATGTTCTGTAATGGCGGTATCAGTGATGTTCTGTAATGGTGGTATCAGTGATGTTCTGTAATGGTGGTATCAGTGATGTTCTGTAATGGTGGTATCAGTGATGTTCTGTAATGGCGGTATCAGTGGTGTTCTGTAATGGCGGACTAAGCAGGATGCAATCCCTGGGGTTAAGGGCCTAATGGCTGCGCGGATCTCGTCGTGGATCGAACCACTGACCTTGCGGGTCCTAGTCATGCACTACAGAAGCACAGATTATCTGCTTTTTAAATATTTGATACCACTGTGGTATGAACGGCAGGGCTTCATTCTCACCTCCGTTCTCCTTCTTCTTTCACGCTGAAATCGATGGAGGTCCACCATCTTTAAGGGATTTCAGTCTTTAATGTTCTTTACAGGAAGGCTGCTGAAATAGAACATCAGCTGGGCAGGAGCACTGAGCTGAAGGATCACCTGGGCAGGAGCAGGGACACAGCTGGGCAGGAGCAGGGACACAGCTGGGCAGGAGCAGGGACACAGCTGGGCAGGAGCAGGGACACAGCTGGGCAGGAGCAGGGACACAGCTGGGCAGGAGCAGGGACACAGCTGGGCAGGAGCAGGGACACAGCTGGGCAGGAGCAGGGACACAGCTGGGCAGGAGCAGGGACACAGCTGGGCAGGAGCTGGGACACAGCTGGGCAGGAGCAGGGACACAGCTGGGCAGGAGCAGGGACACAGCTGGGCAGGAGCAGGGACACAGCTGGGCAGGAGCAGGGACACAGCTGGGCAGAAGCAGAGACACAGCTCCAGTACTTCA
>NC_083767.1:63755148-63757648 GCF_963514075.1 Conger conger | reverse complement strand
AATACTACAAGTGTTATTTCTGTTCTTTTTTCTCTTTAAGTTACAGGGCCAGGTGTTGTGCAGAAATATGTGTGGCTGTGCAGTACCTGTTCAGGAGAGGCTGCTTGGTGGTTGTATCTTAGAATCACCTGGATTCTACAGGTTGTTGTTTTTTACAAAATTAATCTTTTTTTCCCACACATTGTTCAGCTCAGGCTTGGAGGAATTGGATCATTGACAGACTGTTGTCTCTGTTGAACTCCTCATGCCTCATGCCACTCAAGCCACGCGGCGTGCCTCACATGGGCACCCAGATCTGCTCTGGCAGACGGAAAAGGTGAAATTCCAGCGGACACATTAACTTGCTTAATAAGTGCAAATGTATGCAGCAGGGAATGGTGGCGGGGGAGAGGTGTGAGTGTGAGTCTGCAGGCCGACTGTCTGAAGCACAGGAGAGGGGAGAGGAGGAGAGGAGAGGAGAGGAGGGGAGGAGAGGAGGGAGAGGAGAGGGGAGGAGAGGAGAGGAGGTGCTCCACATGTCCTCCTCAATTCCACCATTTTATATTCAGTGTGTCAGTCGGACATGCAGCCCCTCCCTCACCCATGTTCGCTGAAATGCCTCCTGGGGCGAGAGAGAGGGAGGGAGGGAGGGAGAAGGAGAGAAAGAGAGAGAGAGATGGAGGGAGAAGGAGAGAGAGAAGGAGGGAGAGAGAAAGAGAGAGAGGGAGGGAGGGAGAAAGAGAGAGAGAGAGGGAGGGAGAAGGAGAGAAAGAGAGAGAGGGAGAGAGAGAGAGAGAGAGAGACAGATGGGAGGCTCTCGTCCTGTGTTAATCCGCTCTGGGTAAGTGTGTGGATATTAAACGCCCTGACTGACACACAGGCCTCTGTCATTTGCCTTTATTTTTGTTCCTCTTCCTCACAATCTGACTATTCCACACTCTCTGTACTCACAGGAGAGACTGTTCCACACTCTCTGTACACACAGAAGAGACTATTCCACACCCTCTGTACACACAGGAGAGACTATTCCACACTCTCTGTACACACAGGAGAAACTATTCCACACTATCTGTACACACAGGAGAGACTATTCCACACTCTCTGTACACACAGGAGAGACTATTCTATGCTGTTCTCGTTTGTGTGCAGACAGTACGGGTGGTGATGAAAACAGCAGTAATTCTGTTATGCTTTGAGTGCAAACGTGAAATGGTCTTTGTCACAGCATGCATGTGTAATAACAGCAATATGATCTCGGCTTGGACTGCCTGTTTTACCAGCTCTGAGTGTAACCTGGCCTACGCATTTTATTAATGCCCTGCTTGTTATTAATGCCCTGCTTGTTATTAATGCCCTGCTTGATCCCTCCTTAAATTAATGTGCCCATTCATTATACTGTCACATATAATGAATGGTCACTGTTACACTGTTACACCTTTACTGTTACTTTGTTACATTTACTGCTACAGTTACACTGTTACACTGTTACTTTTACACCTTTACCGTTACTGTTAAACTGTTACATTGTTACATTTACTGCTACAGTTACCCTGTTACACTGTTACTGTTACACCTTTACTGTTACTTTGTTACATTTACTGCTACAGTTACACTGTTACTTTTACACCTTTACCGTTACTGTTAAACTGTTACATTTACTGCTACAGTTACCTTGTAACACTGGGCCCTCTGTCGCTGGGCTCTCTTTCCATTAGTCTTTTCTCACCTCCGTTTTATTCTCCCCAATAGCTGGCTTTTTGGGGGTTCAAGCCGGTTTCTTTTATATTTCCACTGTAAAGCACCTTTGTGACGGTATCTCAGTAAAAACCACTATACGAATAAAATTGAATTGAAAATTGAATTGAGAAAGTAACTTATGGCCAAAATTAAGTAATAATAATAATAATAATAATAATAATAATAATAAAATTACCACTACTGCACGAATATGATGTGATCACAATAATCAGTAAAAATGAGAAATTATATATATATTTTAAAACTAGTTGCAAAATGTCGTCCATAACAATTACTGAATAGTTTATTACATGGCTACAACTTTGTAGTCATAATACATACCAACAATACAAAATAAGGTTTTAATTCATTGTTATAGTTGTATTAATTATTGTTATATGCCTTATTACTTTTTAATTGAGCTACAGGTAGGCCGATGTGAAGGGCAGAGTTCCGCGGTGAAGGTAAAGCGCGTCACATGATTTACCTGTGTTTTGATGACGTTTCCTAACAGCGGGCGGGGCGGGTCTGTGAGCAGCAGCGTCGCGCAAGGGCTCGCGCAGTCTTCCCGACTTCACGGCGGAGCGACATGGTCCCAGTTCTCAACGTCCTCTCCCGTCAGAACACTCTGTTTTTAATGACTGTTTTATAAAGCGAAACCTCTGCGTGTGCATTCAAAGAGAAGTTGGAGAACTGAATATTCGTGTCCGCGTGGATGACATACAGTAAGGATTTGCAGGGGAATGCCTCAGGCGCATTAAAGGCTAATACTATTTTTCAAAAA
>NC_083767.1:63742648-63745148 GCF_963514075.1 Conger conger | reverse complement strand
CTCTGTCTTTAACACAGACGGGATGAGACAGGGCCTCTGTCTTTAACACAGACGGGATGAGACAGGGCCTCTGTCTTTAACACAGACGGGATGAGACAGGGCCTCTGTCTTTAACACAGACGGGATGAGGGGAGACCTCTGTCTTTAACACAGACGGGATGAGGGGGAGACCTCTGTCTTTAACACAGACGGGATGAGGGGAGACCTCTGTCTTTAACACAGACGGGATGAGGGGGAGACCTCTGTCTTTAACACAGACGGGATGAGGGGGACCTCTGTCTTTAACACAGACGGGATGAGACAGGGCCTCTGTCTTTAACACAGACGGGATGAGACGGGGCCTCTGTCTTTAACACAGACGGGATGAGACAGGGCCTCTGTCTTTAACACAGACGGGATGAGGGGGGCCTCTGTCTTTAACACAGACGGGATGAGGGGGACCTCTGTCTTTAACACAAACGGGATGAGACAGGGCCTCTGTCTTTAACACAGACGGGATGAGACAGGGCCTCTGTCTTTAACACAGACGGGATGAGACAGGGCCTCTGTCTTTAACACAGACGGGATGAGACAGGGCCTCTGTCTTTAACACAGACGGGATGAGACAGGGCCTCTGTCTTTAACACAGACGGGATGAAGCAGGGCCTCTGTCTTTAACACAGACGGGATGAAGCAGGGCCTCTGTCTTTAACACAGACGGGATGAAGCAGGGCCTCTGTCTTTAACACAGACGGGATGAGACAGGGCCTCTGTCTTTAACACAGACGGGATGAGACAGGGCCTCTGTCTTTAACACAGACGGGATGAAGCAGGGCCTCTGTCTTTAACACAGACGGGATGAAGCAGGGCCTCTGTCTTTAACACAGACGGGATGAAGCAGGGCCTCTGTCTTTAACACAGACGGGATGAGACAGGGCCTCTGTCTTTAATGCAGATGAAGGGATGTCCCGTGTAGTTGCCTGTTGCTGCATCTCGGGCTGATTCTGTGGAACAGTTCTGGAGGAGATGCCTGTTCTGTGAGCATTCAGTGTGGGGAGAGAGAGCAGAAGAGAGAGAAAAAGCTTTGTAAAACTTTGGCAACAAATATATTGCCTTATGTCACGCCAATAAAGCATTTTGAATTTAATTCAATTGAGGGAGAGAGAGGGGGGAGAGAGTGAGAGAGGGAGAGAGAGAGGGAGAGAGGGAGTGAGGGGGGAGAGAGGGAGGGAGAGAGAGAGTGAAAGAGAGAGGGAGGGAGAGAGTGAGGGGGAGAGAGAGAGGGAGAGAGAGAGAGTGAGGGGGGAGAGAGAGGGAGGGAGAGAGTGAGGGGGAGAGAGAGGGAGTGAGGGGGGAGAGAGAGGGGAGAGATAGAGAGGGAGAGAGAGAGGGAGTGAGGGGAGAGAGAGTGAAAGAGAGAGGGAGTGAGGGGGGAGAGAGGGAGAGAGAGAGAGAGGGGGAGAGAGAGGGGAGAGAGGGAGAGCAGGTTTTGAGTGGTCAGCTTTGCTCTGAGTATAATAATTGATCCGTATGGTTGCTGTCTGTGCTTCATTTAGACCGGTGGGGGCGGGGCTTGTGTGCATGATTGACAGGCTAATGGAGCAGTGTAATCCTTCATGTATTTAGCATTTCCCATGAGACCTTGCGTTTCCTGCCCTGAATTATTTACTGCCCTGTGTGCAGATTACAAACACACATACCTACTGTCCTGTGTGCAGATTACAAACACACATACTTACTGTCCTGTGTGCAGATTACAAACACACATACTTACTGCCCTGTGTGCAGATTACAAACACACATACCTACTGTCCTGTGTGCAGATTACAAACACACATACCTACTGTCCTGTGTGCAGATTACAAACACACATACCTACTGTCCTGTGTGCAGATTACAAACACACATACCTACTGTCCTGTGTGCAGATTACAAACACACATACCTACTGTCCTGTGTGCAGATTACAAACACACATACCTACTGCCCTGTGTGCAGATTACAAACACACATACCTACTGCCCTGTGTGCAGATTACAAACACACATACCTACTGTCCTGTGTGCAGATTACAAACACACATACTTACTGTCCTGTGTGCAGATTACAAACACACATACCTACTGCCCTGTCCACAGAGTGCAAAATGGAGAGAGGGAAACAGAGGTGGAGAGTTAGATGGAGAGATGGATACAGAAAGATGGAGAGATAGAAACAGAGGTGCAGAGTTAGATGGAGAGATAGAAACAGAGGTAGAGAGTTAGATGGAGAGATGGAAACAGAAAGATGGAGAGATGGAAACAGAGGTGGAGAGTTAGATGGAGAGATGGAAACAGAAAGATGGAGAGATGGAAACAGAGGTGGAGAGTTAGATGGAGAGATGGAAACAGAAAGATGGAGAGATGGAAACAGAGGTGGAGAGTTAGATGGAGAGATGGAAACAGAAAGATGGAGAGATGGAAACAGAGGTGCAGAGTTAGATGGAGAGATGGAAACAGAGAGGTGGAGAGGTCTCATTGTG
>NC_083767.1:63735148-63737648 GCF_963514075.1 Conger conger | reverse complement strand
TGTGTTGTATGATGTAGCTAGTTTTAGTGTTGTGTTGTATGATGTAGCTGGTTTTAGTGGTGTGTTGTGTTTTATGATATAGCTAGTTTTAGTGTTGTGCTGTATGATGTAGCTGGTTTTAGTGTTGTGTTGTATAGTGTAGCTGGTTTTAGTGTTGTGTTGTATAGTGTAGCTGGTTTTAGTGTTGTGTTGTATGATGTAGCTAGTTTTAGTGTTGTGTTGTATGATGTAGCTGGTTTTAGTGTTGTGTTGTATGATGTAGCTGGTTTTAGTGTTGTGTTGTATAATGTAGCTGGTTTTAGTGTTGTGTTGTAGGATGCAGCTAGTTTTAGTGTTGTGTTGTATGGCGTAGCTGGTTTTAGTGTTGTGTTGTGTTTTATGATATAGCTAGTTTTAGTGTTGTGTTGTATGATGTAGCTGGTTTTAGTGTTGTGTTGTATAGTGTAGCTGGTTTTAGTGTTGTGTTGTATAGTGTAGCTGGTTTTAGTGTTGTGTTGTATGATGTAGCTAGTTTTAGTGTTGTGTTGTAGGATGTAGCTAGTTTTAGTGTTGTGTTGTATAGTGTAGCTGGTTTTAGTGTTGTGTTGTATAGTGTAGCTGGTTTTAGTGTTGTGTTGTATGATGTAGCTAGTTTTAGTGTTGTGTTGTATGATGTAGCTGGTTTTAGTGTTGTGTTGTATGATGTAGCTGGTTTTAGTGTTGTGTTGTATGATGTAGCTAGTTTTAGTGTTGTGTTGTGTTTTATGATATAGCTAGTTTTAGTGTTGTGTTGTATGATGTAGCTGGTTTTAGTGTTGTGTTGTACAGTGTAGCTGGTTTTAGTGTTGTGTTGTATAGTGTAGCTGGTTTTAGTGTTGTGTTGTATGATGTAGCTAGTTTTAGTGTTGTGTTGTATGATGTAGCTGGTTTTAGTGTTGTGTTGTATGATGTAGCTGGTTTTAGTGTTGTATTGTATGATGTAGCTAGTTTTAGTGTTGTGTTGTATGATGTAGCTGGTTTTAGTGTTGTATTGTATGATGTAGCTGGTTTTAGTGTTGTGTTGTATGATGTAGCTGGTTTTAGTGTTGTGTTGTATGATGTAGCTGGTTTTAGTGTTGTGTTGTATGATGTAGCTGGTTTTAGTGTTGTGTTGTATGATGTAGCTCGCTCGTATGCAGAGAGCAGGACTGGGCTCGAGCTGGTTCTGGTCCACACTCACAGAGTCAGTGCCTCTGAGAGGAACTCCTTACCTGCACAGACAGGTGAGGAAGGTGAGCTTCTGCAGCCACTCGGCAGCACTAATGTGCTCTCATTTCTGTGTGAACAAGAAACTGTGAGAGCCGTGTCTTTAATTACCTCTCCTGTTTGGGAAATGTGGGTAATGACACCGTCAGGGCTTTACTGGTGGTTATCTGAGGAAATCCACACAGATCTGCTCACCTTGTTTACAACACAAACACCTGGGATAACTCCGGCGGAACGAAGGAGAGAGGAAGAACGGAGGGGGATCGAGGTCTGAGAGAGACAGAGAGAGAGGGAGAGAGAGAGGGAGGGAGAAGGAGAGGGAGAGAGGTGAGAGAGAGGGGGGTGCGAGAGAAAGAGGGAGAGAGGAGGGGGAGAGAGGAAGAGTCTCTGTAATAAGGGTAAGCATTGGTGTGGGATTGTGGGTAATGCAATGGTATTGTAGCTAATAGTTTGGGATTGTGTGTAATAGTGTTGGATTGTGGGTAATGCAGTGGGATTGTGGGTAATAGTGTGGGATTGTGGGTAATAGTGTGGGATTGCAGATAGAGTGGGTTATCTTTATGTGATCTTCATGTTTCTGCCAGTCTGTCAGAATGTGTGTGTGAGTGTGTGTGTGAGAGAGAGAGTGTGTGTGTGTGTGAGAGAGAGAGAGTGTGTGTGAGTGTGTGTGTGAGAGAGAGAGTGTGTGTGTGAGTGTGTGTGTGAGAGAGAGAGTGTGTGTGAGTGAGAGAGAGAGAGTGTGTGTGTGAGTGTGTGAGAGAGAGTGAGTGTGTGAGAGAGTGTGTGTGTGAGTGTGTGTGCGAGTAAGAGAGTGTGTGTGTGAGTGTGTGTGAGAGAATGTGTGTATGTGAGTGTGTGTGTGTGTGAGAGAGAGAGAGAGAGAGAGAGAGAGAGAGAGTGTGTGTGTGTGTGTGTGAGTATGTTTGTAGGCATGTGCAGAACTCGTTGCATGTGCAAAGAACCTGTCCAACAATGCTTTTAAGACGTGTATGGATTAGCCAATCAAATGGCATTGTTTTACTTGGTAATAATGAATGAGGATGAAAGAGCAGTGGTGAGAATAAGAGCAGTAGCATGTATGATGCAACAGTAACAGTAATAGTCATGGTAACAGCAGTGACAGACAGGTGTGTTTCTCTGCCAGTCTCACTGGTCAGAGTGTGCCACTCAACAGAGGGACAGAATAAAGGTGGATGTGTTCCTCCTTCAGGCGTGAGGTCATAAATATGCCATTAGAATGCTGGTGAACTGAACATTCTAATGCTGATGTCACAAT
>NC_083767.1:63717648-63725148 GCF_963514075.1 Conger conger | reverse complement strand
GGGGACAGTACCTGTAGAGTGGCAGACCGGGGTGGTGGTCCCCATTTTCAAGAAGGGGGACCGGAGGGTGTGCTCCAATTACCGGGGTATCACACTCCTCAGCCTCCCTGGGAAAGCTTACTCTAGGGTACTGGAAAGGAGGCTCCGACCGACGGTCGAACCTCGGATTCAGGAGGAGCAATGTGGCTTCCGTCCTGGCCGTGGAACGGTGGACCAGCTCTTTACCTTGGCAGGGTTGCTGGCGGGGTCATGTGAGTTTGCCCATTTAGTCCACATGTGCTTTGTGGACTTGGAGAAGGCTTTCGACCGTGTCCCCCGGGGAACCCTGTGGGGTGTACTGCGGGAGTATGGGGTACCGGGGCCGTTGTTACGAGCCATCAGATCCCTGTATAACCAAAGTGAGAGCTGTGTCCGCATTCTCGGCACAAAGTCAAGCACGTTTCCGGTGGGTGTTGGACTCCGCCAAGGTTGCCCCTTGTCACCGGTCCTGTTTGTGGTATTCATGGACAGGATCTCAAGGCGCAGCCGAGGTGAGGAGAGTGTCCGGTTTGGTGACCTCAGAATCGCATCTCTGCTTTTTGCGGATGATGTGGTTCTGCTGGCTTCATCGGACCGTGACCTTCAGCACGCACTGGAGCGGTTTGCAGCCGAGTGTGAAGCGGCCAGGATGAGAGTCAGCACCTCCAAGTCCGAGGCCATGGTTCTCTGCCGGAAAACGGTGGATTGCTCCCTCCGGGTTGGGAACGAGTCTTTGCCCCAAGTGAAGGAGTTCAAGTATCTCGGGGTCTTGTTCACGAGTGAGGGTAGAAGGGAGCGTGAGATCGACAGGCGGATCGGTGCAGCGTCAGCAGTAATGCGGGCGTTGCACCAGACCGTTGTGGTGAAGAGGGAGCTGAGCCGGAAGGCGAAGCTCTCGATTTACTGGTCGATCTACGTCCCAACCCTCACCTATGGTCACGAGCTTTGGGTAGTGACCGAAAGAACGAGATCGCGTATACAAGCGGCCGAAATGAGCTTCCTCCGTAGGGTGGCCGGGCTCAGCCTTAGAGATAGGGTGAGGAGCTCGGACATCCGGAGGGAGCTCGGAGTAGAGCCGCTGCTCCTTCGCGTCGAAAGGAGCCAATTGAGGTGGTTCGGGCATCTGATCAGGATGCCTCCCGGGCGCCTCCCTTTGGAGGTTTTCCGGGCTCGTCCAACTGGGCGGAGACCCCGAGGGAGACCCAGAGCCCGCTGGAGAGATTATATATCTCTCCTGGCCAGGGAACGCCTCGGGATCCCCCAGGAGGAGCTAGAATGCGTTGCTGGGGAGAGGGACGCCTGGAATACCCGGCTTTGCCTACTGCCCCCGCGACCCGACTCCGGATAAGCGGGTGATGATGGATGGATGGATGGAAACAGGGAAATGTGTATGTGTGTGTGTATATATATATATGTGTATGTGTGTGTGTATATATATATGTGTGTGTGTGTGGGTGACAGAGGGAGAGTATGTATGTGTGTGCGTGTATATGTGTGTGTGGGTGTGTGTTTCAGGGAATCTGCATGTATTGGAGGCTGGTCTGTGGTCCTGACGTCTGCTCTGGGTCTATGCTGTGTTCTGTGTGTGTCAGAGTCAGTGACAAGCCCACGTCATTACCCACAATCCCTCAGTGCTCTGTACAAGTGTGATATTGTGCTGGGTGAGAGTGTGGCCCCCTCCCCCGGGACGTCCCACCGCGGGGCTGGGCGAGAGCCAGCCAGGGCACCCCTCCCTCCCCCACGCCTGCACTGTACGCCTCAAACGTCTTTCTCCCTTCCTCCCTCCCTGCCTCCCTCTCTCTCTCTCTCTCTCTCCCTCCTTCCCTCTCACATTCTTCTGTAATATGAATATGTAGTACCATACGAGACTTGTTCTCTTTCCCTGTAATACAAATCCCAGCCGTTCTCTGAGCAGTGTAATGAATGGATTGATATTGTTCTGTGACGTTAAATTATGTGAGGTCCGTAAGTATTTGGACAGTGGTACAATTTCTGTTCTTTTGGCTCTGTACTCCAGCACATTGAATTAGACATTAAACGGTGGATATGAGGCTAAAATGCAGACTGTCCTCTTTAATGTGAGGGTATTTACATCCATATTGCGTGATCCGTGTAGGAATTGCATCAGTATCTAGTCTTGATTGTAGGCTTTTGGCCTTTAGAGTCTGTTATTGGCGTTTGTCAAGATGAGGATCAGCGTTGTGCCAATGGCAGTCAAGGAAGCCATTGTGAAGCCGAGAAATAAGAAATAAAAACATCAGCCAAACGATAGACTTACCGAAAGAAAACTCCACTCTCCCCCTCTCTCTCTCCACGCTGCTTTTGTAAGTGAAAATAGATTCAGATTCAGGAAGCCACAGTTACCGCGGAAACAGTAGAGATGGGCAGGTGTCCTCTATAATTCTCAGGTGTGTGTGTGTGTGTGTGTGTGTGTGTGTGTGCATGCATCTCTACACATTCTCAGTTGTGTGTGTGTGTGTGTGTGTGCATGCATCTCTACACATTCTCAGTTGTGTGTGTGTGTGTACATCTCTACTCATTTTCAAGCAAAATAGAATCTAACACCGTATCAAGCCTGGTCTTGAAAATTGTGACTAATTGTATTGTCTTCTACATCTTCGTCACAAGGACAGTGGGCTGGTTCTGGGTGTAGCGACAGTGGGCTGGTTCTGTTGTTCTGGGTGTAGAGAGTGGGCTGGTTCTGGGTGTAGCGACAGTGGGCTGGTTCTGGGTGTAGAGAGTGGGCTGGTTCTGTTGTTCTGGGTGTAGAGAGTGGGCTGGTTCTGGGTGTAGAGGGTGGGCTGGTTCTGGGTGTAGCGACAGTGGGCTGGTTCTGGGTGTAGAGAGTGGGCTGGTTCTGGGTGTAGCGACAGTGGGCTGGTTCTGTTGTTCTGGGTGTAGCGACAGTGGGCTGGTTCTGGGTGTAGAGAGTGGGCTGGTTCTGTTGTTCTGGGTGTAGCGACAGTGGGCTGGTTCTGGGTGTAGAGAGTGGGCTGGTTCTGTTGTTCTGGGTGTAGCGACAGTGGGCTGGTTCTGGGTGTAGAGAGTGGGCTGGTTCTGGGTGTAGAGAGTGGGCTGGTTCTGGGTGTAGCGACAGTGGGCTGGTTCTGGGTGTCCATTAAACATAAATGAACATATGTGTTTTTATCTCCACTGCATTGGTGAAGCTGCGGCTGATGCCCAGCGGACTCATTTCTCACTGTGAAGCTCGTACAGCTGAACGACAGACGCGTTTAAAAGTTCCCAGTCTGTGCTTATTTTTGACCAAAATGGATTCTCACACAGTGTTTTTTAAGTATTCTGTAAAACGGAGAACTGCGCGATGTTACCCCGTCGGCCATGTGCTGTCACAAACCCTCACTAATCCAAAGCCATGGTTTAAAGCAGAGTATAGATTCCCTAAACTCATTGCTGTTTGCTCTGGTGTGTGTTGCAGACCTGGGTCAAATATGTAACCGTTTTGGATTCAAATAATTTTCTGGGCTCAATTGATGTTGGCTGGTGCAATTGAGCCAATCAAGAGGATCAGAAGTCACTGTTCACCTATTTCATAGGTTCCAAGACTCCAGACTCCAGGCAAGACTTTTCTTCTTTAAGAGTAGAAAAGTATTTAAATCCAAAGTCATTGACCCAGGCCCGTGCTCAGCAGCATCTCTCCGTTCATCCCTCACTTTTCTCCCTCCATTTTGTCACTCAATCCATTTTGTGGTGTTTTGAAAAGTGGCTCATTGGGATTCAGCTCTTGTTCTTTGGTTTGATTGGGAAACACTTTGTCATGCCTTGCAATGCAAACATAATGATTGAATGATTGATCAGTTGAGTGGTTTAATGATTGATCTTTTCATTGATTGGCATGTGCTCTAATTGCTGTCTGTCTCTCCCTCTCTCTCCCTCCCTCTCCATCTCTGCTCTCTCTCAGACTCCATTTTGGGCCCTGTCCTGTTCTCTAATGTGTCCAACCTCAGCACTTTCCTGCTGGACCCCAGCTCAGGTACGCTGTACCTGGGGGCGCGGGACGCCATCTTGGCCCTGGACTCCACCACACTGAGGCAGAAACACACGCAGGTGAGGACTTCCCCTGACCCTAACACTGACACTGACCCTAACACTGACCCTAACACTGACACTGACCCTAACACTGACACTAACACTGACCGTAACACTGACCCTAACCCTAACACTAACACTAACACTGACCCTAACACTAAGCCTTACCCTGACCCTAACCCTAACACTGACCCTGACCCTAACACTGACCCTAACCCTAACACTGACCCTAACACTGACCCTAACACTGACACTAACCCTAACACTGACACCTGAGGTGGCGACATTGGCTCCGGAGGTAAGATCACTCAGCGTTGTGAAACACTTTGGATAAAGGCATTTTACCCCAGCCCGGCCCAGCCCCGCCCCGCGGCCGTGCAGACTGAGGTTCTGTCCAGCTGTGTTTGCAGGGTCAGGCCACGCTGTGTTTGCAGGGTCAGGCCACGCTGTGTTTGCAGGGTCAGGCCACGCTGTGTTTGCAGGGTCAGGCCACGCTGTGTTTGCAGGGTCAGGCCACGCTGTGGGCCTGGTGCCAGGAAATGTCCCTTTGGATGGATGTGATGGGATTAGATTGTGCTTTTAGCTGGAGGTACTAATGTTACACATGGCACTAAACAGCCTGCAAGCACATTAATGTCAGTGCGCTAGCAACAGTGCACATACACATGCACACGCACACGCACATACACACCCACGCACACACGCACATACACACGCACATACACATACACACCCACACACACACGCACATACACACGCACACACACAGACACACCCACGCTCACACGCACATACGCAAACACACTTGCGTACACACACACACAAAAACGCACACACATGCACGTACGCAAACACACTTGCGTACACACACACACAAAAACGCACACACATGCACGTACGCAAACACACTTGCACACACACACTTACAAATCCATGAACAGCTCACTTTTTAAAGTGTAAAAATGAATGGTTTGTTTTCATAGTGTTGAGAACGGGGCTCCACAACACTCACTCGTTCAGTGGAGGGAGAGCAGGCTTGCACACTGTCCACAGCTCATTTTCAATGTTTCAATTTCAAACAGAAACATTGGATGTTTGTGAACAATTTCGACTGCACACTTCCCAAACACAATATGAAATGCAGTGGGGGTTTTTTAAGAAAGCAAATATAAATATTTTCAAATACTTCCATAAATTTGTGGCTGCTGGTATCTACAAAACCCATTTCAAATACAATTATAACATGAATTTCAAAAGCTTTGATCAAGTGCTAGAATGTAGGCCAGTGTGAGTGCTAAACTGCATGTATGTGAATCTGTGAGGTGACCTATTTCCTGCTCATTTGGGGTTTGAATGTGTTATGTGGTGTAGCCATGGTCCCCTGACTCCGCTATAGAGCTGCTTTCTGCTTATTGTGCTGTTGGCAGCTTCTTTTAGCCTGAGCAGAGTCATCAGTCTCACACGCATTAATCTTGCTTATTGGACACAGATGAATATGAGTGATTGACCTGTTGGACAACAGGACTGTAGTTCCTTGCATTTCACAGGAAACTCCTCACACGGGGGAAATACTGCCACTAAAATAATAATGTGTTATTTAGCTGAAGCTTTTATTCAAAGTGACTTACAGCTGATTAGGCAATCCCACCTGGAGCACCTGTGCGGTTAAGGGCCTTGCTCAAGGGCCCCACGGCTGTGCGGTTAAGGGCCTTGCACAAGGGCCCCACGGCTGTGCGGTTAAGGGCCTTGCACAAGGGCCCCACGGCTGTGCGGTTAAGGGCCTTGCACAAGGGCCCCACGGCTGTGCGGTTAAGGGCCTTGCTCAAGGGCCCCACGGCTGTGCGGTTAAGGGCCTTGCTCAAGGGCCCCACGGCTGTGCGGATGTTATCGTGGCTGCTCCGCCAGCCTTCTGAGTCCCAGTTGTGTACCTCAGCCACGAGGCTACAGGCTGACTGAGACACGTTTCAATTATTTATCCTCAATACACACAACCACAAGTATTTCCCCTACATAACTGACATTTATCTTTAAAACTCATAAACCTGAAGCTCGAGGAGAGTAATGCTGGTCTGTATCTCTCCAACTCTTTCTCCACCTCTCTCTGTCTCTTCTCCATCCACCTCTCTCTCTGTTTCTGCAGATCATTTGGAACGTTCCGGAAGACAAGCGGCGGTCCTGCATGGGAAAGGGAAAGACTGAGGTGAGCAGCTCCTCTCTGACGCACAAGAACCACTGACTGACCCACAGTCCAGCTGCCATACTCATCTCAGCAGCTGTCTGTCTGTCTGCCTGTCTGTCTGTCTGTATGTCTGTCTGCCCGTCTGCCTGTCTGTCTGCCTGTCTGCCTGTCTGTCTGTCTGCCTGTCTGCCTGTCTGCCCGTCTGCCCGTCTGCCCGTCTGTCTGTCTGTCTGTCTGTCTGTCTGCCCGTCTGCCCGTCTGTCTGCCCGTCTGTCTGTCTGTCTGTCTGTCTGCCCATCTGCCCGTCTGCCTGTCTGTCTGTCTGTCTGTCTGTCTGTCTGCCTGTCTGTCTGTCTGTCTGTCTGCCTGTCTGCCTGTCTGTTTGTCTGCCTGTCTGTTTGTCTGCCTGTCTGCCTGTCTGTCTGTTTGTCTGCCTGCCTGTCTGTGTCTGTCTGTCTGCCTGCCTGCCTGTCTGTCTGTCTGCCTGTCTGTCTGTCTGTCTGTCTGTCTGTCTGCCTGTCTGTTTGTCTGCCTGTCTGCCTGTCTGTCTGTTTGTCTGCCTGTCTGCCTGTCTGTTTGTCTGCCTGTCTGCCTGTCTGTCTGTTTGTCTGCCTGCCTGTCTGTGTCTGTCTGTCTGCCTGCCTGCCTGTCTGTCTGTCTGCCTGTCTGTCTGTCTGTCTGTCTGTCTGTCTGTCTGTCTGCCTGTCTGTTTGTCTGCCTGTCTGCCTGTCTGTCTGTTTGTCTGCCTGCCTGTCTGCCTGCCTGCCTGTCTGCCTGTCTGTCTGTCTGTCTGTCTGCCCGTCTGCCCGTCTGCCCGCCTGTCTGTCTGTCTGCCTGTCTGTCTGTCTGTCTGCCTGTCTGCCTGTCTGTTTGTCTGCCTGTCTGCCTGTCTGTTTGTCTGCCTGTCTGTCTGTCTGTCTGCCTGTCTGCCTGTCTGTTTGTCTGCCTGTCTGCCTGTCTGTCTGTTTGTCTGCCTGCCTGTCTGTCTGTGTCTGTCTGTCTGTCTGTCTGTCTGTTTGTCTGCCTGCCTGCCTGCCTGCCTGCCTGTCTGTCTGTCTGCCTGCCTGTCTGTCTGTTTGTCTGACTGCCTGCCTGTCTGTAGCTCCGCAATGCAGTTTGTCCACTGTGAGGTGGAGAGGCAGGATGCCTGCATTCTTTAACACCTGCTTTTCCCTCAGGTGATATAATGGACATATAGACACTCCAGTGAGCCCCCCCCCCCCCCCTTTCCGGCCTGTGCAGTGTTTCTTTCCCTT
>NC_083767.1:63677648-63707648 GCF_963514075.1 Conger conger | reverse complement strand
TAACGCTGTGGGTAACACTGCTGTGTGTGTGTAACGCTGTGTGTGTGTGTAACACTGCTGTGTGTGTGTAACGCTGTGGGTAACACTGCTGTGTGTGTGTAACGCTGTGGGTAACACTGCTGTGTGTGTGTAACGCTGTGGGTAACACTGTGTGTGCATAACGCTGTGTGTGTGTGTGTGTAACACTGCTGTGTGTGTGTAACGCTGTGGGTAACACTGTGTGTGGGTAACGCTGTGTGTAACACTGCTGTGTGTGTGTAACGCTGTGGGTAACACTGTGTGTGTGGGTAACGCTGTGTGTAACACTGTGTGTGTGTAACGCTGTGTGTAACACTGTGTGTGTAACGCTGTGGGTAACACTGCTGTGTGTGTGTAACGCTGTGGGTAACACTGTGTGTGTGTAACGCTGTGTGTAACACTGTGTGGGTAACGCTGTGTGTAACACTGCTGTGTGTGTGTAACGCTGTGAGTAACACTGTGTGCATGTAACACTGTGTGTGTGTAACGCTGTGTGTAACACTGTGTGTGTGTAACACTGTGTGTGGGTAACGCTGTGTGTAACACTGTGTGTGTGTAACGCTGGCCCTCTCTCCTCCCAGCGCTGTGCGCGCCCGTGCCCCAGGACCTGTGTGTAACACTGTGTGTGTGTAACGCTGTGTGTAACACTGTGTGTGTGTAACGCTGTGGGTAACACTGTGTGTGTGTAACGCTGTGGGTAACACTGTGTGTGTGGGTAACGCTGTGTGTAACACTGTGTGTGTGTAACGCTGTGTGTAACACTGTGTGTGTAACGCTGTGGGTAACACTGCTGTGTGTGTGTAACGCTGTGGGTAACACTGTGTGTGTGTAACGCTGTGTGTAACACTGTGTGGGTAACGCTGTGTGTAACACTGCTGTGTGTGTGTAACGCTGTGAGTAACACTGTGTGCATGTAACACTGTGTGTGGGTAACGCTGTGTGTAACACTGTGTGTGTGTAACGCTGGCCCTCTCTCCTCCCAGCGCTGTGCGCGCCCGTGCCCCAGGACCTGTGTGTAACACTGTGTGTGTGTAACGCTGTGTGTAACACTGTGTGTGTGTGTAACGCTGTGTGTAACACTGTGTGTGTGTAACGCTGTGTGTAACACTGTGTGTGGGTAACGCTGTGTGTAACACTGTGTGTGTGTAACACTGTGTGTGGGTAACGCTGTGTGTAACACTGTGTGTGTGTAACTGTGTGTAACACTGTGTGTGTAACACTGTGTGTGTAACGCTGGCCCTCTCTCCTCCCAGCGCTGTGCGCGCCCGTGCCCCAGGACCTGCGTGTGACCCTGGGTCTGCGTGTGTTGCTGCCCTGCCCCCAGGTGTCGCCCCGGCCCTGCCGCTGGGAGCACCCCCCCGACCGCCACACCCGGCAGCACCACGGCCACCTGGAGGTCACCGTGACCACGGCCAGCCTGGGCTCCTACACCTGCTACTGCGCCGGGGGCCGGGGGGAGGGGGGCTGCGGCCGGGCCGCCTACACGCTGTCGCTGGAGGGCCCGCGCGCGGGGGGGTCGGTGGGGCCCGGGGGCCGGGGCCGGCAGGTGGTGGCGGTGTACCTGCTGTGTTTCGCCGCGGGCGTGGTTGTGGGCGGAGTCCTGCTGCACCTGTGCAGGAAGCGCGGCGTGGAGGGCGGGGCCGCGGGGGAGAAGGGGCGGGGCCTGCTGCCGGACACGCCCCTGACTCCCAGCAGCCCCAGCCTGCTGTCGGAGGGCGTGCCGCTCACGCAGAAGAGGAACGGCACGCTGAACGGGCACAGCGCGGGCGGAGTCTACGCCAGCGGAGCCCGCCTGCAGGAGAGCGCAGCCAACCTGGGGACGGGGGCGGGGCCGGGGGCGGGGCTAGAGGACGGGTTCATGCTGGAGGACGACCGCTCAGAGCCAAAAACATTTCCTGAAGCACCACTGGCCCAGTGTGAGGAGAGCTCAATGTAGCACTCACACACACACTCACACACACTCACACACACACTCACACACACACACACACACACACACACTCACACACACACTCACACACACACACACACACACTCACACACACACACACACACACACACACTCACACACACACACACACACACTCACACACACACACACACACACACACACACACACACACACACTCACACACACACACACACACACACACACACACACACTCACACACACACACACACACACACACACACACACACTCACACACACACACACAGCACCACTGGACCAGCACCTGATTGGTAGATTGCAGCCTGACCACGCCCCTTCCTCTCTGTGCAGCAGGGCAGCCATTGTGGCACTTTCCCCCTGAGGACACGGAATGGAGCCCGTATGTGCCCTGATGCACATGGATGCACTGTGGTGCCGGCAACTGCATGGAGCCGCCCGGCTGAGCCTATGACTGTGTGAAAGGCTGCAGTGTGGGGATGTGAAGACATTAAGATTTTATGATTTTATTTCCAATTTTGTTACACTTTTATTTAACTTTTATACAATATCTGTGTATGTACGAGGATAAGGACACTGTGTCGGTGTTGAGAATGAGAGAATGAGAGGAAGAGAGGGAGAGGGAGGGGAACGGGAGCGAGGTCAAAGGTCATGATCAGGTAGGTGTGCGAGAGTACAGATACACAGCTAAACACCCAAACCGTCTTGAGCGTCAGGGTGTGTGTGACTGTGTGAGCATCAATGTGTGTGTGAGCGTCAGTGTGTGTGTGTGAGCGTCAGTGTGTGTGAGCGTCAGTGTGTGTGTGTGAGCGTCAGTGTGTGTGTGTGTGTGTGAGCGTCAGTGTGTGTGTGAGCGTCAGTGTGTGTGTGTGTTAGTGTGTGTGTGAGCGTCAGTGTGTGTGAGCGTCAGTGTGTGTGTGTGAGCGTCAGTGTGTGTGAGCGTCAGTGTGTGTGTGTGAGTGTGTGTGTGTGAGCGTCAGTGTGTGTGAGCATCAGTGTGTGTGTGTGTGTGTGTGAGCGTCAGTGTGTGTGTGTGAGCGTCAGTGTGTGTGTGTGAGCGCCAGTGTGTGTGAGCGTCAGTGTGTGTGAGTGTCAGTGTGTGTGTGTGTGTGTGTGAGCGTCAGTGTGTGTGAGTGTCAGTGTGTGTGTGTGTGTGTGTGAGCGTCAGTGTGTGTGTGTGTGTGTGTGTGTGTGAGCGTCAGTGTGTGTGAGTGTCAGTGTGTGTGTGTGTGTGAGCGTCAGTGTGTGTGTGTGAGCGTCAGTGTGTGTGTGTGAGCGTCAGTGTGTGTGTGTGTGTGTGTGTGAGCGTCAGTGTGTGTGTGTGTGTGTGTGTGTGTGAGCGTCAGTGTGTGTGTGTGAGCGTCAGTGTGTGTGTGTGTGTGTGTGTGAGCGTCAGTGTGTGTGTGTGTGTGTGTGTGAGTGTCAGTGTGTGTGTGTGTGTGAGCGCCAGTGTGTGTGTGTGAGCATCAGTGTGTGTGAGTGTTAGTGTGTGAGCGCCAGTGTGTGTGTGTGAGCGCCAGTGTGTGTGTGTGAGCGCCAGTGTGTGTGTGTGAGCGTCAGTGTGTGTGAGTGTTAGTGTGTGTGTGTGACCGTGTGAGCGCCAGTGTGTGTGTGTGCGCGTCAGTGTGTTTGTGTGTGTGTGAGCGTCAGTGTGTGTGTGAGCATCAGTGTGTGTGAGTGTTAGTGTGTGTGTGTGACCGTGTGAGCGCCAGTGTGTGTGTGTGCGCGTCAGTGTGTGTGTGTGAGCGTCAGTGTGTGTGTGTGAGCATCAGTGTGTGTGAGCGTCAGTGTGTGTGCGCGTCAGTGTGTGTGTCTCTGTGCAGGTGTGTCCACATGTATGTGTATGCATGTGAGTATTACAATCATAAAAAGCACATCCTAGGCATGTGCTGCCATGGAAACACTGCCTGTGGAGACTCAGAGATGTGTATGTTATTATTTAGAAAGCTCTTTCCCACTGTACGTGTACATGAACAGAACAGCCCTTCGCTGGCCAATGAGAACTGTGGGTGGGCTTCAATTCCAGGATGTGGGCGGGGTTTAGCTCCTGGCTGTGGGCGGGGTTTCGCTCCTGGATGTGGGTGGGGTTTAGCTCCTGGCTGTGGGCGGGGTTTCGCTCCTGGATGTGGGTGGGGTTTAGCTCCTGGATGTGGGCGGGGTTTAAATGCATGTCACTGCCATTGTTCTCTCGGTCATCTACACGGCCCTTTCCCTTTCCCTTCTTCTCGTATCTTTTAACCAGCAGAAGGTAACACTGAGGATGTAGCTCCCCCTTCTGGTCAATCGCAGGTACGCAACCAAAGAGCCAGGAGTCTGCATCTCTGATTGGGCGATAAACCGGCCTGGCTTTTTCTCTGATTGGCTCGGGACGGGACTGCCTTTCACTCTTAGCTTTCCTTTTCCACAAAATGGCGCTTCATATACGCTGCGTTTGTGACGAGACGTCTGTGTGACGTCAAAATAAATCCTTTAATTTCACCACCACCGCTGAGCTTGAAACAAGCTGCACGTCAGGCAGACAAATACACACCTGAGAGAGGGGCCCTCAAGACCTGACCCCAAACACAGGGCCCTCAAGACCTGACCCCAAACACAGGGCCCTCAAGACCTGACCCCAAACACAGGGCCCTCAAGACCTGACCCCAAAAACAGGGCCCTCAAGACCTGACCCCAAAAACAGGGCCCTCAAGACCTGACCCCAAACACAGGGCCCTCAAGACCTGACCCCAAACACAGGGCCCTCAAGGCCTGACCCCAAAAAACAGTCTGTTTGAGATGCACATCAGCAACATTTTACTCTTTTTAACGTATTAAAAATTAACAATTTTTAACCATTAACCATTCTGAAATGTCCATAACTTTACTCTGGACATTCCAATGACATCAGGCTGTAATGATGTAATGAAATGAAGACTCATTCTGACACAATGTTTAACCCCAGAAGTGTTACCTTCACTGTACATGTTATTTTAAATATTAAGAAAGAGATGTCTATTGGTGTAAATACATGTTTGGATTATAAGGTTTTATTTTTATAATTTATACAATCTTGGATACATTTAAATTTGTTTTGAATACTTATATTTGTGTATATTGTGGATGACTGTAAGCATATGAATGCACTGTGTTTAATGTACATGCTAATAAAGCTACCTCCTATAATGACCCAGTGTGCTCTGCTTCCCCCTGCTGGACATTGTGGAAATTACATTAAAGGTTTCCACTCGCCTTGAGTAAATCTGTCCATCCAGATAAATTCATCACATCTCAAAGAAACTTCTAGGTCTGACAACTTTGAGATGCATTTGGCCGTAATATAATGGACCACTATGGAACTTATTTTTCTGATCCGCCAAACGTTTGAAAAACTCAACAGTAATGTTTCTTTCCAAATAAAATACCACAGTTACTTAACAACAGAACTCAAAAATACACATTTTAATCCAGAACGATTTCTTCTGCTGTGGGAACTTGGCAACTGTTCATCTGCGGAAACACAGCGACATTCTAGGGCAGTGTGTCTGTGTCTCCTTCAGCCTGACATATTGCCACAGTTTCGCAAACTGAAGTTCCCAGCTGGCCAACAGGTACACTTTGAGTGCAGCAAACAGCCTGCTAGAACTGAAGCTTGACAGTTTGACTGAATACTGCGGCGTCTCGGTGGAAGCGTCTGCTTGCACAGGCACAGCTGTTGAGTCCAGCAGTCAGAGAAATAGTTCATTCCCTAAAATGTGCATTTTGAGCTTGTTCATGTCTGAGTGACTGTGGCATTATATTTGGAAAGAATTGGGAAAGACGATGCTGTTGAATCTTTAGAATGGAAATGGAGTCTGAACCTGGTGTAATAATGACCCTGCTGAACGGGCCCTGTGGCCCTCCTGCTGAGTGTTGGAGCCCCAGTCCCTGTGGCCCTCCCGCTGAGTGTTGGAGCCCCAGTCCCTGTGGCCCTCCTGCTGAGTGGTGGAGCCCCAGCAGCCCTGTGGCCCTCCTGCTGAGTGGTGGAGCCCCAGTCCCTGTGGCCCTCCTGCTGAGTGTTGGAGCCCCAGTCCCTGTGGCCCTCCTGCTGAGTGTTGGAGCCCCAGTCCCTGTGGCCCTCCCGCTGAGTGGTGGAGCCCCAGTCCCTGTGGCCCTCCTGCTGAGTGTTGGAGCCCCAGTCCCTGTGGCCCTCCTGCTGAGTGTTGGAGCCCCAGTCCCTGTGGCCCTCCCGCTGAGTGGTGGAGCCCCAGTCCCTGTGGCCCTCCTGCTGAGTGTTGGAGCCCCAGTCCCTGTGGCCCTCCTGCTGAGTGGTGGAGCCCCAGCAGCCCTGTGGCCCTCCCGCTGAGTGTTGGAGCCCCAGTCCCTGTGGCCCTCCTGCTGAGTGGTGGAGCCCCAGTCCCTGTGGCCCTCCTGCTGAGTGGTGGAGCCCCAGTCCCTGTGGCCCTCCTGTGCTGGAGATCCCTGTTCCAGTTTCTTTGAGTCATGAGAAAAGCTCAGTGTTTAATCTACAAATCACACTAATTACTTTAACACACGAGTGGTAATGTTAAACCAACACAAGCTTTATTTCTCCAGCCTTTGATTATCAGCACATTGCAGATGTGATGGGATGTAGTGGCTCAAGCCAGTGCTTGCGTGTGTAATGTGGGTAATGGCGGTAATGGTGGTAATGCTGTGTAATGCTGTGTAAGGCTGTGTAATGGTGTGTAATGGTGGTAAGGCTGTGTAATGCTGTGTAATGGTGGTAAGGCTGTGTAATGGTGGTAATGCTGTGTAATGGTGGTAAGGCTGTGTAAGGCTGTGTAAGGCTGTGTAATGGTGGTAAGGCTGTGTAATGGTGGTAATGCTGTGTAATGGTGGTAAGGCGGTGTAATGGTGGTAATGCTGTGTAATGGTGGTAAGGCGGTGTAATGGTGGTAAGGCGGTGTAATGGTGGTAAGGCTGTGTAAGGCTGTGTAAGGCTGTGTAATGGTGGTAAGGCTGTGTAATGCTGTGTAATTGTGGTAATGCTGTGTAATGGTGGTAAGGCTGTGTAATGGTGGTAAGGCGGTGTAATGGTGGTAAGGCGGTGTAATGGTGGTAAGGCTGTGTAAGGCTGTGTAAGGCTGTGTAATGGTGGTAAGGCTGTGTAATGCTGTGTAATGGTGGTAATGCTGTGTAATGGTGGTAAGGCGGTGTAATGGTGGTAAGGCTGTGTAATGGTGGTAAGGCGGTGTAATGGTGGTAAGGCGGTGTAATGGTGGTAAGGCGGTGTAATGGTGGTAAGGCGGTGTAATGGTGGTAAGGCTGTGTAAGGCTGTGTAATGGTGGTAAGGCGGTGTAATGGTGGTAAGGCGGTGTAATGGTGGTAAGGCGGTGTAATGGTGGTAAGGCGGTGTAATGGTGGTAAGGCTGTGTAATGGTGGTAAGGCGGTGTAATGGTGGTAAGGCGGTGTAATGGTGGTAAGGCTGTGTAATGGTGGTAAGGCGGTGTAAGGCTGTGTAATGGTGGTAAGGCGGTGTAATGGTGGTAAGGCTGTGTAATGGTGGTAAGGCTGTGTAAGGCTGTGTAATGGTGGTAAGGCTGTGTAATGGTGGTAAGGCGGTGTAATGGTGGTAAGGCGGTGTAAGGCTGTGTAATGGTAGTAAGGCTGTGTAATGGTGGTAAGGCGGTGTAATGGTGGTAAGGCGGTGTAATGGTGGTAAGGCTGTGTAATGGTGGTAAGGCTGTGTAAGGCTGTGTAATGGTGGTAAGGCTGTGTAATGGTGGTAAGGCGGTGTAATGGTGGTAAGGCTGTGTAATGGTGGTAAGGCGGTGTAATGGTGGTAAGGCGGTGTAATGGTGGTAAGGCGGTGTAATGGTGGTAAGGCTGTGTAATGGTGGTAAGGCGGTGTAATGGTGGTAAGGCTGTGTAATGGTGGTAAGGCGGTGTAATGGTGGTAAGGCGGTGTAATGCTGTGTAATGGTGGTAAGGCTGTGTAATGGTGGTAAGGCGGTGTAATGGTGGTAAGGCGGTGTAATGGTGGTAAGGCGGTGTAATGCTGTGTAATGGTGGTAAGGCTGTGTAATGGTGGTAAGGCGGTGTAATGGTGGTAAGGCGGTGTAATGGTGGTAAGGCTGTGTAATGGTGGTAAGGCGGTGTAATGGTGGTAAGGCTGTGTAAGGCTGTGTAATGGTGGTAAGACGGTGTAATGGTGGTAAGGCGGTGTAATGGTGGTAAGGCTGTGTAATGGTGGTAAGGCTGTGTAATGGTGGTAAGGCGGTGTAATGGTGGTAAGGCGGTGTAATGGTGGTAAGGCGGTGTAATGGTGGTAAGGCTGTGTAATGGTGGTAAGGCGGTGTAATGGTGGTAAGGCTGTGTAAGGCTGTGTAATGGTGGTAAGGCTGTGTAATGGTGGTAAGGCGGTGTAATGGTGGTAAGGCGGTGTAATGGTGGTAAGGCTGTGTAATGGTGGTAAGGCTGTGTAATGGTGGTAAGGCGGTGTAATGGTGGTAAGGCGGTGTAATGGTGGTAATGCTGTGTAATGGTGGTAAGGCTGTGTAAGGCTGTGTAATGGTGGTAAGGCGGTGTAATGGTGGTAAGGCTGTGTAATGGTGGTAAGGCGGTGTAATGGTGGTAAGGCGGTGTAATGGTGGTAAGGCGGTGTAATGGTGGTAAGGCGGTGTAATGGTGGTAAGGCTGTGTAATGGTGGTAAGGCGGTGTAATGGTGGTAAGGCGGTGTAATGGTGGTAAGGCGGTGTAATGCTGTGTAATGGTGGTAAGGCTGTGTAATGGTGGTAAGGCGGTGTAATGGTGGTAAGGCGGTGTAATGGTGGTAAGGCTGTGTAATGGTGGTAAGGCGGTGTAATGGTGGTAAGGCTGTGTAAGGCTGTGTAATGGTGGTAAGGCGGTGTAATGGTGGTAAGGCGGTGTAATGGTGGTAAGGCTGTGTAATGGTGGTAAGGCTGTGTAATGGTGGTAAGGCGGTGTAATGGTGGTAAGGCGGTGTAATGGTGGTAAGGCGGTGTAATGGTGGTAAGGCTGTGTAATGGTGGTAAGGCGGTGTAATGGTGGTAAGGCTGTGTAAGGCTGTGTAATGGTGGTAAGGCTGTGTAATGGTGGTAAGGCGGTGTAATGGTGGTAAGGCGGTGTAATGGTGGTAAGGCTGTGTAATGGTGGTAAGGCTGTGTAATGGTGGTAAGGCGGTGTAATGGTGGTAAGGCTGTGTAAGGCTGTGTAATGGTGGTAAGGCGGTGTAATGGTGGTAAGGCTGTGTAATGGTGGTAAGGCGGTGTAATGGTGGTAAGGCGGTGTAATGGTGGTAAGGCGGTGTAATGGTGGTAAGGCGGTGTAATGGTGGTAAGGCTGTGTAATGGTGGTAAGGCGGTGTAATGGTGGTAAGGCGGTAAGCTCAGGGCTCAGGCCCCTGCGTGGTGGCTGCCAGGCCGCGGGCGAAGGCCAGGGGGTCGGGGCGGGTGAAGGGGCACTGGGGGCTCCTCTGGGAGGCCTCCTCCTGCTGGCAGCGCTCCTGCGCCGTGTGGGCCGGGTGCAGCCGCCCCAGGTCCTGCGCCGTGTCCAGCTCCAGCTGCAGCTGCTGCCTCTGCGCCTGCAGCACCCCCTGGTGGTCGTGCAGCACCTGCGCGTGCGTGATCAGCTCCTGCAGCTCCACACGCAGCCAGCCGCTCTCCTGACTGACCTGCTGCGTGTGCCTCACCAGGCACTGCGTGGCCTCCTGCAGAGCCCCAGACAGCTTCACACACCTCACTCGCACATTCGCCGGCTCAGGTCCTCAGATAAAATGCCATGCCATTTGTTTTTGCCATCTGTACTTATTTCAGAGTACAGAGAACGCTGCTCTATGTGTTTCAGGTGTGACGTGCGGTTACTCTACTGCTACAAAACAGGCACCAGCAGCCTTTCCTGCTGCTCTTACCCTATTGGCTGCGAGGGCCAGGGTGTGGACCTTCTCCCGGGCCTGGTCCTCATACTTCTCCTTCTCAGCGAAGAACTGGGTCCTGAGTCCCTGGATGGACTCTGTGTATCCGCTGTTGGTCACCTCCATCTCCCCCTGCAGCTCCCTGATACGGGACAACTGCTGCTTCTGCAGCCTCTGCAGACACACACACACACACACAGTCATACACACACACACACACACACACAGTCATACACACAGTCATACACACACACACACACACACACTCACACACACACACAGTCATACACACTCACACACACACACAGTCATACACACTCACACACACACACACACACAGTCATACACACACACACACACACACACACACACACAGTCATACACACTCACACACTCACACACACACACACAGTCATACACACTCACACACACACACACACACACACAGTCATACACACTCACACACTCACACACACACACACAGTCATACACACACACACTCACACACACACACAGTCATACACACACACACACACACACACAGTCATACACACTCACACACACACACAGTCATACACACTCACACACACACACACAGTCATACACACTCACACACACACACACACACACAGTCATACACACACACTCACACACACACACACACAGTCACACACACACACTCTCACACACACACACACACACAGTCATACACACACACTCACACACACACACAGTCATACACACTCACTCTCACACACACACACAGTCATACACACACACACACACAGTCATACACACACACACACACACACACAGTCATACACACACACACACACAGTCATACACACACACACACACACACAGTCATACACACTCACTCTCACACACACACAGTCATACACACTCACTCTCACACACACACAGTCATACACACTCACTCTCACACACACAGTCATACACACTCACTTTCACACACACACAGTCATACACACACACACACACACAGTCATACACACACACACACACACACACAGTCATACACACACACACACACAGTCATACACACTCACTCTCACACACACACAGTCATACACACTCACTCTCACACACACACAGTCATACACACTCACTCTCACACACACACAGTCATACACACTCACACACACACACACAGTCATACACACTCACACACACACACACACACACAGTCATACACACTCACACTCACACACACACACACAGTCATACACACTCACTCTCACACACACACACACAGTCATACACACTCACTCTCACACACACTCACACTCACACACACACACACAGTCATACACACTCACTCTCACACACACACACACACACACACACAGTCATACACACTCACACTCACACACACACAGTCATACACACTCACTCTCACACACACTCACACTCACACACACACACACACAGTCATACACACTCACTCTCACACACACACACAGTCATACACACTCACTCTCACACACACTCACACACACACACTCACTCTCACACACACACAGTCATACACACTCACTCTCACACACACTCACACACACACACACACACAGTCACACACACACACAGTCATACACACTCACACTCACACACACACACACACCCATACACACACACACACATACACACTCCCACACACCCAGTCATACACACACACACACACACAAACACACACACACACACACACACACACACACACAGTCATACACACACTCACACACAGACATAGTCATGCACACAGTCATACACACACACACAGTCATACACCCACTGTTGAAGTTTGATCAAAATGCCCTTATTTAAAATCAGGAATGATGAAGTTTGATTTAAATACTTTCAGAATCATCTGCAAAAATACCCTTTCCTAAATGTTACTATATATCTCTATACTATATTTCAAATGCTGTTTAGTACTACAATGATAAGCCATACTGTTTGAAGAATTATTATTAATCATGTTAAAATGAATAAGTCTTGAGCAATTAGAACTGTGTGTCTGTTAAAACACATTGAGCTGCAAAGTACAGTCTGTTTAATGAAAGTGCAGAGAACACTTAATCAGGTGTTTACAAACCATGGCATTGGATGCGGCCTGTTTTGACTCTGTGATGCAGCCCAAGAGATGTGGGTCTTTGCAAAGAGATGTTTTGAGTTAGTGATCACCAGCTCAATTTGCCTGCATCATTATATAGGCGAAAGGTTAAGACAGCTCAGCTTTCATAGAGTGACAGAAAATATTAAGGCGGGTTAAGAGAGACAATGTGATGATTTATGACAAATGATTGGTTAGCTATAATGTATAAAGACTAGGATACTTCCTACTGTTACTTTGGAATTCTCTGATCTCTGGAAGTTCTCTGGAGCGCACAGACTCCCCAGATTAATCTGTTTTATTTTTAACTAAAGATTTATAATGAGCAACTACTGAGTCTGAATATTTTTTCAACATCATTGCTGCCAAAACAACTTCACCTACGTAAAAGGGTCGAGGAGGAAAAGAGACAAAAAATATTTCCTCAACATTTGGTGCCGAAACCCGGGATCCAATCTTCTGAAGCGGGACTGCTGACGGCTGATGGGACACGGTGTTCTTCCCTGAATAGGACCAGTGCACAACTAAGATACAGGTAAACAGTCACCTTTTTTATAAAAGACTGTGAGGGCGTTACCCGTGGTCCATCAGCTTTTGGCAGTACCTGTAAAGGAGTGACGGATACCTGTGGGTGAGTTGTGGCCTTTTTAAAAGTGTGATGTTGAAAAGCATGAATGATAAGAAATGAGCCTTATATAGCTAACCAAAACCAGTGAGAAGTTGTGTTGGGCATACTGACGGTTGGTGCAGTGCACGCATGCGGGCGGGCAGACTTGTCGAAACTGACTCGAGATACGTGGAATTTTATGTGGAACAGGGACTTAATAATTTAAAGGCAAGAGACTCCTTTTAGAGGAGAGTCACCGTGCAGAGGATTGTACATATCGCTTCCTATCTTTTGGAAAGACCTTAGCAACCCAGAGAGGGGCAAGGCAGGCTGCTGCACGGGTACAGGCCGCATACGAGGAGTTTTGACGGTATTTTGTAAAATACTTGCTTTCACAAGCTACTATAGCTCTTTGTTTTTTTTTTGTGTGTCATATTGACATATTTTTTACATTATTTTAAGGTTTGAGAATCTTGTGTAAATGTATGCGTGATTACTGCCGGGTGTTTTTAATATTGTGAATTTCCCAAGGGAGAGAACAAATTGATTGGTTGTTCTCATATATAATAATGGTCATATATATATATATATAATAAATAATAATAATACATATTGTGGATTTCCAAGGGGGGAGAACAAATTGGTTGTTCTCATACATAATTATAATATACATATCAGGATACGATAATCAAAATATTAAAGAATATTGTGAATTTTCCAAGAGCTAGCACAAGTTGGTTGTTCTCAAATATAATAAAAATATATAATAAAAAAGTGGTGCAAGAGGAACACCTGCAGTTCCATAGTTCCATTGCCGAAGGTTTATTTTCATTTCCATTTCTTATCTTTATTTTTATCTTTATTTTTATATTTCTTATTTTATATCTTATAAAAAAAAAAATAATAAAAAAAAACATTTAAAGGGTTATTTTTCTTTCCTCTTTCTGGTTGTTTTTATTCAGTATTGGGGAAAAGCAAATGCAACGAAGAAAGGTTGATCTTGTGATGTTGACGGACTGCTCAGAAATGTCGGATAAGATTGTTACCCCCCTGGACTATATGTCCAAACATTTTGAAACTGAATATAGCAAAACAATGTCTACTTGGAAAAAATGGACGGAGGGTTACAACAATGTGTGGCCAGATAAGACTGGAACATTTAAACCTGATTACTTGAAGTGCGTTGATGCTGTGTTGACCGAGAAGGAAAAGAAACCAGGCTGGGGGAGCAAAATTGAGTTGAAAATGTACCGACAACATTTCAAGGAATGGAGAGCTGAGTCGCAGAGGCGTCAGAACAGGCTTGCCGGAGAGACTGAAGCTACCAGGAAGAAGCAGGGAGGGGCACCTGCTTCTCTGTGATGCAAAACCAAGCGGCCCTGCCCTTCTTGGGAGACCACCACCTTATGCTGGAGCTCCCCCTACCGGAAAATTGTATCCTGACATTGAGGAGGTCCAAGTGATGGTAAGTCAAGCGAATACATCTGACACTGGATTACAGATGGAAGGAGACCTGCAGGTGGAAGGACAACTCAGCGTGAAGGGACTTATAAGGCCAGCTGAGCACCTCCTGTCCTCCCCACTAGAGGAACGTCAGCAGCCCTTCCAGAACACCCCTTGAGGCAAGACCATTCTGTTCATTGCAGAGTGATGACCGTGAGAGCCAGCTGTTTGGAAGATCCATTGCCCCATCCCTGTCAAAAGCAAGACCTGAGCAACCCTCCCAGAAGCAAGAGCACTCCCTAAAGGCTAGTACTGGGAACGAGACTTTTATCCTGTGGAAAGAAAGGGAGGAAAAAGAGAGATGAGAAAAGGAATTAAGAGAAAGAGCAAGTAAATGTGAAGAAGAACCCCAACTTCGGTGCATCGCTGATGAAGGTGGGGAAAAGCAGAGACTGGCAAGTGGCAGCGAGAAGATCCTGCAGATGGCGGAAAGGAGAAAAATAATATCCTGGTACCTTGACACCAGCAGCATGGATGAGGACAGGGATGGAGATGACTGCATCCTCGAAGGGAAGTTAAGAATCTACCCCAAGAGAAGGGAAGACAAAGACCTGATGGACTTTTCATCCGATGACGACAGAGAACCAAGCACCACTGCACTGACGATGCAAGCCTTGCATCTTAGTGAGAACGCACATAGAGCCAGAAAGATGTCGGAAAAACACCAAAAATGGGGAGGAAGCCCTGAGGACCAGAAAGAATTAGAGCACTTCGCAAACCAGGCCGAGGCCGCTGCACGACGAGCCCAGAAGAAAGTCCGAAGGCAGGAAAAGAAGAAACAGTCTCCCACCAGGAAAAGTCGCAGATTGAAGGATCAAGGAAGAAGGAAATTGGGGTTTGAAGATAACAGTGAAAACGATGAGGGAGACAATCAATGCCCCCTCATTGCCCTACCCCAGCCTGGCGGGGGGGGCAACCACTCCATAAGTACCAACCATGGTCCCATACAGATATGGAAACCATGATCAAGTCTCTGCCCAAGCTACAGCAAGGGGCGGACCCCTGGATCGCTGCATTCCAGCAGAAGAACTCCCACTCAAACCTCTGCCTGGGGGACATGAAGCAACTCCTGTTTTCCATTGCTGGTGGGGAAACACGTAAGATCTTAGAGCAAGCTGGACTACAACCATGCCTGGATACCAATGGAAATGACGACGTGCCCTTCCGTTCGCATCAGAAAGCCCTGTGCTGAAGCCGCAGGGTTCACCACAGCCGTACTGGCACAGCTTGTCATGAAACAGTTCAAACCGCTAGCCTATTACAGCACCAGGCTAGACGCTGTGGAAAGAGGACTGCACCCATGTGAAAGAGGCTTAGCAGCAGCTGCGTTTGCCGTGAACAAGGCAAACCCTTTAATGGCCGGACACCCAACCACGCTATATGTGTCACACGCTGTGGACTCCATGCTGTCCAGAGGAAAATCTGCTCTAACCCACCGAAGAGTTTCTGGCTACGAAGTTTTGTTGACTCAACCACACATCACAATCACTCGCTGCCAGGTTGTAAACCCAGCCACTCTCATGACCACTCCCCTCGATGGAGAACCACACAACTGCACAGCCACAGTTGAAGAAGACTCAACTGCTGGACCTGATCTGTTTACAAACCCCCTCACTACCCCTGACATGACTTTGTTTGTTGACGGCTCATCGTTTATTGACCCCAAAGGCTGTAGGAAGTCAGGATGTGCCATTGTCACTCAACACGCCCCTTTTACTTACCACACTGTAATGGAATCAGCTCTAGCTCCAGGAACTAGTGCCCAGCAGGCAGAGATAGTAGCACTGGCTAGAGCCTGCCAGTTGGCAGAAGGGAAGTCTGTCAACATCTATAGTGACTCTGCCTATGCTTGCGGGGTGGTACATTCTTGGGGGGCCACTTGGGCCCGTCGTGGGTTTTTAACAGCTACTGGGACACCGGTGAAAAATAAAAAAGAGATCTCTGCCTTACTCGAGGCAATTAAACTACCATCAAAGCTAGCCGTGATCAAATGTACAGCACACACAAAAAAAAAAACAAGACCCTGTTTCCCAGGGCAACGCGCACGCGGATGCTGCAGCTAAAAGAGCTGCTGACCTACCATCTGGGCCTGCTAATCAGGCCCCTGTAATTGAAATACAGGAATTTACTTTGCAAGAACTTCTGGAGGTCCAGCAGACTGCCTCCACAACTGAGCAAGAACTCTGGAAATTCAGAGGTTGCTCTAAGGATCCTGTCACAAATATATGGCGCCAGAACTCCACAGGCAAAGTTGTTGCCCCAAACTCCCTGTTGCAACTCCTATGCAGATCGGCTCACGGTGTGTGCCACTCTACAAGGGGGGAGATGATCGAGAAGATTCAAAGATTTTGGTTTTCTCCAAATTTAACCGAAACAGTTACCAATTGGATTTCACACTGTTCAATTTGCCAAGAAAACAATGTGCACAAAGGGATACCCACACAACCAGGAAGCATGCCCCCTGCCCAAGGCCCATTCACCCATCTAGTGATGGATTACATAGATATGATCACACCTGCGGAGGGGAAAAGGTATTGTTTGGTGATCATAGACAGGTTCTCTAGGTGGGTAGAAGCATTCCCCACAAGACATGCAGACGCAGCTACTGTGGCCAAGGCTTTGGTCACAGAAATTTTCCCACGCTTTGGGGTCTGCCAGACCCTGTCTTCCGACAATTGCACACATTTCACATCAGAAGTCGTCAAATCTGTTTGTTTAATGACAGGGGTCAAACTAAAATTCTCCACAGTTTACCATCCACAGTCTGCCGGCATAGTCGAGAGATGCAATGGCATTCTAAAAAATAAAATAATCAAAGCATGCAAAGAGACAGGAATGTCATGGGTCAAGTGTCTGCCCCTAGCTCTCATGGCCATGAGAAATAGCAGGAGCAGGATAACACACTTGACACCCCATGAAATGATTACTGGGAGGGTAATGAATGTCCCAGCAACTAGGCCCAGGATGGGAGAAGTAAGTTTGGAGGTGTTAGAATCAGAACTTGGGGGGTATTTGAAAAACTTAAATCGGGTTGTCAGTGTCATTTATTCCCAGAACAAACAGGCCCAAGGACCACCACCAACAGCAGAGGAAGGAGAGCAGCTGAAGGTAATCCCCGGTGACTGGGTCTACGTGAAAAAATTCAAGCGGAAGTGGAAACATCCCAGACAAGTGGGACCCTATCAGGTGATATTTTCCACACCCACAGCAGTTAAAGTTAAGGAAATCACATCATGGATACACCTAACCCATTGCCGACAAGCCCCAGACCCAACCGACCACGATCAGAACTCTCACCCCCTAGGCCCTGTAAAAGGGTTTTAAAATGGGCTTTTGGGATAGGACATCTTGGACTACTTATGCTAATATTCTTTGCCTTTTCTCCTGAGAACAACCCTATAGCTCAGAGAAAGGAAAAACGACAGCAGAACTCACTTCTAACAAATTTATCATGGCTCCAGGGAACTGAATATGCCTCCTACCACTCAAACGTTTGGTGGAGTTACATGAATTACTCCGCACGGGAACAAGCTAACATAATCACAGACTGCTACGTATGCGCGATAATGCCTCACTCCACTGCTTCCCCCACCTTTCTTTTGGCCCAACCATATTCCCAGAGTGAATCATTAGAGCTAGCTCAATCAGTAGGATATGCTGCACACTTCACTGCACCGCCCAACAGCACTCAACTAGGTATGCTGACACCAGGAGAATGGGGCCATTCTTACAATGCCTTTTGGAAAGGCCAGCCCATACTACCAAGCCACCAATCCCCTGAAAGAACTATAGCCCAAATACGACCCAGAACCCGTTTTCCTGTCTGCTTCAAAGGGAGCGGTAATTTAGATATGGGAACAACTACCCATTGTAATTTAACCTTAAATGCCACCCGAATGAGGGAGGTGACTAACACTGATTTAACTAAAGGGACTGCTATCGCATTAGACATGTATTGGCAGTGTGGGGAAAATGCTTGGAACCGCCTACCGGTTCGCTGGGGGGGAATATGTGCTCCTGTCACACTAATACAGTCAGTTTTCATAGTTCAAGCGAAGCCAGAGGACCTAGGGAAACATAGAATAACACATAGATGGAAAAGACAGGCAAGTTGGGCAGACAGGTACAAGCCGAGCCTTAATCACATACCGTATGACCAAAGACTTTTCAAGGGAGTAGAAATGTTCTTCTCCTCTGGTCTCAGCGTACAAGCTGTAGCAAACGCTAGATGGTTGCAAGTCATACGGTGGGACCTGCTTACGTTCATGAACAAAACTGTAGAAGCTCTTTCTGCTGTTAAGACTGAACTGAGGGCAAACACCATAATGACTCTCCAAAATAGGATGGTATTAGATATGTATAACGCAGTGGCAGGAGGAGTGTGTGCGATCATAGGGGACTCCTGTTGCACCTACATCCCCCAGAATAGTGCTGATAATGGGACCCTGAGCAAGGCCATAGACAAGCTCAAAGAAATTCGAGATGGGGCAGCAGAGGGAGCTGGGATCGATGGAGACTGGAATCCCTTTGCTTTTCTAAAAAATTGGTTTGGTAGTATGGGCCCTTGGCAAGGGAATCTGATAGCACCAGTCTTAGTGATACTCACACTTTTATTTTGCATAGTGCCTTGCTTGCTGAGCTGTTTGAGGAATATGTTCAATAGGATGTTTCAAAACAATCTCATAATGTTACAGCAGACGCATATGCCCCAGGCTAAAAAAACCCCAGACAATCCAAGGAAAATGAACCCCAATTCTTGTGACAACATAGACACTATCTCTGTAGCCTCGGAGGGCCATGCGATGCCAATAAAAACTGATGGGAGAGAGGAGCCCAAACATGTCGGAAGCTGTGGGGGTGTTGTGGGATGTTTTCCTGTTATCATAACTCAAACAGGGCCAGATACCTATTGAAATGAACATGGATTTTTGGTGAATGCAAAGGGGGGCCCCTTTGACTGTCCCTATGGCAACCCATTGTGCGAGCACGGAGTCCGAGCGGGAGCCGGATGGGAGTGTTGGAACTGGAATCCAGCAGCTAGAGCGGCCCTAAAAGATCCTGAGTTCCTACGGCAGTACTGCAAGCACATCCTGCAGGTGGACCCTGATGAAGGGCCCGACGCCAATGGGGTAAAGAACCAGCACAAGGCTATAGTTATCGATAACTCTGATCCTGAAAATCCAAGTGAATGTGACGATGATGAAAGGCACCGCTCCCCAATTGTTTATGATCACGAGTAAGTATTGTCATAAAACACAAAACCACACAAACATGTAAGATGCAACACATAGAGGCAAACACGAACACCTATGGACAACGACGACAAGGGAAACACAGGAGGGAAAACAACCTCCTGATATTTGAAGGTCTTTGATAGGTTAGATGCACTGACACATAGAGGTAACAATAAATAGACAGGCCTGATTGCGACGGCTGAGTGATGTGCTAGTAACCTCTCCTCAGGCCAACAATCCAACTGATGATGTCTCACGGATTTGAAGATCATGGTACAAGAACTGATGCTATTCCTATATTTCTCTTATGCTCATTTAAAACAATGATTATTGTAATTGATGTATGGAATGATTAGTATAATTGATAGATTAAATGGTTAATGCTATTGATAACTAATGAATTTGGGCATGGTAAAATAATTAATAAAAGAGTGATAACGTTAAAGTTAACTCTCAAGAATGTGAGACCTAGTGGTCTCAAAGGGGGGAATGTTGAAGTTTGATCAAAATGCCCTTATTGAAAATCAGGAATGATGAAGTTTGATTTAAATACTTTCAGAATCATCTGCAAAAATACCCTTTCCTAAATGTTACTATATATCTCTATACTATATTTCAAATGCTGTTTAGTACTACAATGATAAGCCATACTGTTTGAAGAATTATTATTAATCATGTTAAAATGAATAAGTCTTGAGCAATTAGAACTGTGTGTCTGTTAAAACACATTGAGCTGCAAAGTACAGTCTGTTTAATGAAAGTGCAGAGAACACTTAATCAGGTGTTTACAAACCATGGCATTGGATGCGGCCTGTTTTGACTCTGTGATGCAGCCCAAGAGATGTGGGTCTTTGCAAAGAGATGTTTTGAGTTAGTGATCACCAGCTCAATTTGCCTGCATCATTATATAGGCGAAAGGTTAAGACAGCTCAGCTTTCATAGAGTGACAGAAAATATTAAGGCGGGTTAAGAGAGACAATGTGATGATTTATGACAAATGATTGGTTAGCTATAATGTATAAAGACTAGGATACTTCCTACTGTTACTTTGGAATTCTCTGATCTCTGGAAGTATTCTGGAGCGCACAGACTCCCCGGATTAATCTGTTTTATTTTTAACTAAAGATTTATAATGAGCAACTACTGAGTCTGAATATTTTTTCAACATCATTGCTGCCAAAACAACTTCACCTACGTAAAAGGGTCGAGGAGGAAAAGAGACAAAAAATATTTCCTCAACACCACACACACACATATACACACACACACACACACACACACACACACACACACACACACACACACATTCACACATGCACACATGCACACATGCACACACACAAATGCTCCTGACAAGCTGGTTGGTGCCTTGCATGGCAGCCAATCGCTGTTCTTGTGTGAGTGTATACACACAAAAACATGCACATGCAGTTGCTCCAAATGGCAAATGGCAGGCATTTATATAGCGCCTTTATCCAAAGCGCTGTACAATTGATGCTTCTCCATTCACCCATTCATACACACACTCACACACTCACACACTGACGGCGATTGGCTGCCATACAAGGCCCCGATCAGCTCGTCAGCAGCATTTGGGGGTTAGGTGTCTTGCTCAGGGTCACTTCGACACAGCCCGGGCGGGGGATCGAACCGGCAACCCTCCAACTGCCAGACGACTGCTCTTACTGCCTGAGCCAATGAGACGACTGCTCTTACTGCCTGAGCCTTGTCGCCCCCATGTCGCCCCTTGCTCCACAGTGCATGTAGGGGCGGCCTGGGCGTAGTGGTTAAGGTACATGACTGTAGCATAGTGGTTAAGGCCTGTAGCGTAGTGGTTAAGGTACATGACTGTAGCGTAGTGGTTAAGGTACATGACTGTAGCGTAGTGGTTAAGGCCTGTAGCGTAGTGGTTAAGGCCTGTAGCATAGTGGTTAAGGCCTGTAGTGTAGTGGTTTAGGCCTGTAGCGTAGTGGTTAAGGTACATGACTGTAGCATAGTGGTTAAGGCCTGTAGTGTAGTGGTTAAGGTACATGACTGTAGCGTAGTGGTTAAGGCCTGTAGCGTAGTGGTTAAGGTACATGACCCTGTAGTGTAGTGGTTAAGGCCTGAGCGTAGTGGTTAAGGTATATGACTGTAGCATAGTGGTTAAGGCCTGTAGCATAGTGGTTAAGGCCTGTAGTGTAGTGGTTAAGGTATATGACTGTAGCATAGTGGTTAAGGCCTGTAGCATAGTGGTTAAGGCCTGTAGTGTAGTGGTTAAGGTAAATGACTGTAGCATAGTGGTTAAGGCCTGTAGCATAGTGGTTAAGGTACATGACCCTGTAGTGTAGTGGTTAAGGCCTGTAGCGTAGTGGTTAAGGTATATGACTGTAGCATAGTGGTTAAGGCCTGTAGTGTAGTGGTTAAGGTACATGACTGTAGCGTAGTGGTTAAGGCCTGTAGCGTAGTGGTTAAGGTAAATGACTGTAGTGTAGTGGTTAAGGCCTGTAGCGTAGTGGTTAAGGTACATGACTGTAGTGTAGTGGTTAAGGCCTGTAGCGTAGTGGTTAAGGTACATGACTGTAGTGTAGTGGTTAAGGCCTGTAGCGTAGTGGTTAAGGTACATGACTGTAGCATAGTGGTTAAGGCCTGTAGTGTAGTGGTTAAGGTAAATGACTGTAGCATAGTGGTTAAGGCCTGTAGCGTAGTGGTTAAGGTACATGACCCTGTAGTGTAGTGGTTAAGGCCTGTAGCGTAGTGGTTAAGGTGTATGACTGTAGCATAGTGGTTAAGGCCTGTAGTGTAGTGGTTAAGGTACATGACTGTAGCGTAGTGGTTAAGGTACATGACCCTGTAGTGTAGTGGTTAAGGCCTGAGCGTAGTGGTTAAGATATATGACTGTAGCATAGTGGTTAAGGCCTGTAGCGTAGTGGTTAAGGCCTGTAGTGTAGTGGTTAAGGTACATGACTGTAGCGTAGTGGTTAAGGTATATGACTGTAGCATAGTGGTTAAGGCCTGTAGTGTAGTGGTTAAGGTACATGACTGTAGTGTAGTGGTTAAGGTAAATGACTGTAGCATAGTGGTTAAGGCCTGTAGCGTAGTGGTTAAGGTATATGACTGTAGCGTAGTGGTTAAGGCCTGTAGCATAGTGGTTATGGTATATGACTGTAGCATAGTGGTTAAGGCCTGTAGCGTAGTGGTTAAGGTACATGACTGTAGTGTAGTGGTTAAGGCCTGTAGCGTAGTGGTTAAGGTACATGACTGTAGCATAGTGGTTAAGGCCTGTAGCGTAGTGGTTAAGGTAAATGACTGTAGTGTAGTGGTTAAGGCCTGTAGCGTAGTGGTTAAGGTAAATGACTGTAGCGTAGTGGTTAAGGCCTGTAGCGTAGTGGTTAAGGCCTGTAGTGTAGTGGTTAAGGTAAATGACTGTAGCGTAGTGGTTAAGGCCTGTAGCGTAGTGGTTAAGGTAAATGACTGTAGCGTAGTGGTTAAGGCCTGTAGCGTAGTGGTTAAGGTAAATGACTGTAGCGTAGTGGTTAAGGCCTGTAGTGTAGTGGTTAAAGTAAATGACTGTAGCGTAGTGGTTAAGGCCTGTAGCGTAGTGACTGGGACACCCAAGGTCGGTGGTTCGAGCCTGTGTTCGGCGTAGCCACAATAAGATCCGCACAGCTGCCCTTGAGCAAGGCCCTTAACCCAGCATTGCTCCAGGGGAGGATTGTCTCCTGCTTAGTCTAATCAACTGTAAGTTGCTTTGGATAAGAGCGTCTGATGCTTCCCATTCCGACTCACACTCACACACCAACAGCAACCCACTCAGGGGTAGGTGTCTTGCTCAGGGACACTTCGACACACCCAGGGCGGGATCGAATTGGCAACCCTCCGACTGCCAGACAACTGCTCTTACCACCTAAGCCTCAAGGCAGGGTGTGTGCTGTATGTGTTTGTTTTTATGCACCTTAATCTCGCCAAGCTCATCTATCTCGTTCTTCAGCAAAACCAGCTCACTTTCTCTCTCCAGGACCTGCCTCTTCAGCTCTGAAACACACGGGACGCACAGGCACCAAGGCGTCTGTGTTAGCGCTGTGGACGGTGTAGTGTTAAAAGCTTTCCAGTGCTTCTGTTTTGGGGTTAGGGTTAGGGGTTACCCCACCGAGTTAGCAAGTGGTGTACCGTTAGCCTCTTTGGTGCAGAGTTAGTGAACAGAGTTAGCGAGCAGGGTACTATTAGCCTGTTTGGTGCAGAGTTAGCAGCAGAGTTAGCGAGCAGGGTACCGTTAGCCTGTTTGGTGCAGAGTTAGCGAGCATGGTACCATTAGCCTGTTTGGTGCAGAGTTAGCAGCAGAGTTAGCGAGCAGGGTACCATTAGGCTGTTTGGTGCAGAGTTAGCGAGCAGGGTACCGTTAGCCTGTTTGGTGCAGAGTTAGCAGCAGAGTTAGCGAGCAGGGTACTGTTAGCCTGTTTGGTGCAGAGTTAGCAGCAGAGTTAGTGAGCAGGGTACCGTTAGCCTGTTTGGTGCAGAGTTAGCAGCAGAGTTAGCGAGCAGGGTACTGTTAGGCTGTTTGGTGCAGAGTTAGCAGCAGAGTTAGCGAGCAGGGTACTGTTAGCCTGTTTGGTGCAGAGTTAGCAGCAGAGTTAGCGAGCAGGGTACCGTTAGCCTGTTTGGTGCAGAGTTAGCAGCAGAGTTAGCGAGCAGGGTACTGTTAGCCTGTTTGGTGCAGAGTTAGTGAGCAGGGTACCGTTAGCCTGTTTGGTGCAGAGTTAGCAGCAGAGTTAGCGAGTAGGGTACCGTTAGCCTGTTCAGAGTGTTTCTCCTCCTCCAGCTCTCTCTGACCACAGAGCTTCTGCAGCTCCTGCTGGTTGTGCTCGTTCAGCGTGGTGATGGCGCTCTGCCGCTTCTGGGTCCTCTGGGAAATGTAAGCTGTGTACTCCCTCTGTGGGGGAGCAGAGAGCCAGGTTAGCGTTAGCATGCAGCTGTGTACTCCCTGTGTGGGGGAGCAGAGAGCCAGGTTAGCGTTAGCATGCAGCTGTGTACTCCCTCTGTGGGGGAGCAGAGAGCCAGGTTAGCGTTAGCATGCAGCTGTGTACTCCCTGTGTGGGGGAGCAGAGAGCCAGGTTAGCGTTAGCATGCAGCTGTGTACTCCCTGTGTGGGGGAGCAGAGAGCCAGGTTAGCGTTAGCATGCAGCTGTGTACTCCCTCTGTGGGGGAGCAGAGAGCCAGGTTAGCGTTAGCATGCAGCTGTGTACTCCCTCTCTGGGGGAGCAGAGAGCCAGGTTAGCGTTAGCATGCAGCTGTGTACTCCCTCTGTGGGGGAGCAGAGAGCCAGGTTAGCGTTAGCATGCAGCTGTGTACTCCCTCTCTGGGGGAGCAGAGAGCCAGGTTAGCGTTAGCATGCAGCTGTGTACTCCCTGTGTGGGGGAGCAGAGAGCCAGGTTAGCGTTAGCATGCAACTGTGTACTCCCTCTGTGGGAGAGCAGAGAGCCAGGTTAGCGTTAGCATGCAGCTGTGTACTCCCTGTGTGGGGGAGCAGAGAGCCAGGTTAGCGTTAGCATGCAGCTGTGTACTCTCTCTTTGCAAGAGCAAGGAGCCAGGGTAGCATTACGTTACATTACTGGCATTTGGCAGACGCTCTTATCCAGAGCGACGTACAGTTGATTAGACTAAGCAGGAGACAATCCTTCCCTGGAGCAATGCAGGGTTAAGGGCCTTGCTCAAGGACCGAATGGCTGTGCCGATCTTATTGTGGGGGATTCGGACCTTGCGGGTCCCAGTCATGTGCCTTAACCACTGTGCTACAGGCCGCCGCTGCGTTAGCGTTAGCATGCAGTGTTAGCATGCAGCTGTGGAGCCAGGTTAGCATTAGCGAGCAGCCATGTACTCTCTCTCTGGGAGAGCAGGGAGCCTGGTTTGCGTTAGCATGCAGCCGTATAGCCAGGTTAGGTGAGGACGTGTTTGTTCACTCACGGTGTCCACGCGCATTCTATCAGCCTCACTCTGGAGCAGGTCATTCTCACATCGGCTGGATTGGAGCATCAAGGAAAGACTTGCATGGCATCATATGGATATTATACTTTCAGCTGTGTGTGAGTGAGTGTGTGAGTGTGTGAGCGTGCGTGTGCACCTGTGTGTGTGTGTTTGTGTGTGCATGTGTGTGTACATGTGTGCTTGTGTGTACATGCGCAGTGAAGGATACAGTTGTTCCACTCTCCTCTTCAGGTGGTTGAGATTGTCTGTCAGCTCATCGTACCTGTACCATCACACTCATTAGACGTATTTAGTACAGACACACTCAGTACACACACTCACTACAGACGTATTCAGTACAGACACACTCAGTACACACACTCACTACAGTACAATTCAGTACAGACAATCAACAGTACCAACAGTGCAGCGGGTGTAGTATGGGTGTAGCAATTATGTGCAGCAGGTGTAGTAGAGGTGCAGTAGGGTGCAGTAGGGTGTAGTATGGTGTAGTAGAGGTGCAGTAGGGTGTAGTAGGGGTGTAGTAGGGTGTAGTAGAGGTGTAGTAGAGGTGCAGTAGGGTGTAGTAGAGGTGCAGTAGGGTGTAGTAGGGTGTAGTAGAGGTGCAGTAGGGTGTAGTAGGGTGTAGTAGAGGTGCAGTAGGGTGTAGTAGAGGTGCAGTAGGGTGCAGTAGGGTGTAGTAGGGTGTAGTAGAGGTGCAGTAGGGTGTAGTAGAGGTGCAGTAGGGTGCAGTAGGGTGCAGTAGGGTGTAGTAGAGGTGCAGTAGGGTGTAGTAGAGGTGCAGTAGGGTGTAGTAGGGGTGTAGTAGGGTGTAGTAGAGGTGCAGTAGGGTGCAGTAGGGTGTAGTAGAGGTGCAGTAGGGTGTAGTAGAGGTGCAGTAGGGTGTAGTAGAGGTGCAGTAGGGTGTAGTAGGGGTGTAGTAGGGTGCAGTAGGGTGTAGTAGAGGTATAGTAGAGGTGCAGTAGGGTGTAGTAGAGGTGCAGTAGGGTGTAGTAGGGGTGTAGTAGCGGTGTAGTAGAGGTGCAGTAGGGTGCAGTAGGGTGTAGTAGAGGTGCAGTAGGGTGCAGTAGAGGTGCAGTAGGGTGCAGTAGGGTGTAGCAGAGGTGCAGTAGGGTGTAGTAGGGGTGTAGTAGGGTGCAGTAGGGTGTAGTAGAGGTGTAGTAGAGGTGCAGTAGGGTGTAGTAGGGGTGTAGTAGGGTGCAGTAGGGTGTAGTAGAGGTGTAGTAGAGGTGCAGTAGGGGTGTAGTAGGGTGTAGTAGAGGTGCAGTAGGGTGTAGTAGGGGTGTAGTAGAGTGTAGTAGCGGTGTAGTAGAGGTGCAGTAGGGTGTAGTAGAGGTGCAGTAGGGTGTAGTAGGGTGTAGTAGGGTGTAGTAGAGGTGCAGTAGGGTGCAGTAGGGTGTAGTAGGGTGTAGTAGGGTGTAGTAGAGGTGCAGTAGGGTGTAGTAGAGGTGCAGTAGGGTGTAGTAGGGTGCAGTAGGGTGTAGTAGAGGTGCAGTAGGGTGTAGTAGGGTGTAGTAGGGTGTAGTAGAGGTGCAGTAGGGTGTAGTAGAGGTGCAGTAGGGTGTAGTAGAGGTGCAGTAGGGTGTAGTAGAGGTGCAGTAGGGTGCAGTAGGGTGTAGTAGAGGTGCAGTAGGGTGCAGTAGGGTGTAGTAGAGGTGCAGTAGGGTGTAGTAGAGGTGCAGTAGGGTGTAGTAGAGGTGCAGTAGGGTGTAGTAGAGGTGCAGTAGGGTTTAGTAGGGGTGTAGTAGAGGTGCAGTAGGGTGCAGTAGGGTGTAGTAGAGGTGCAGTAGGGTGTAGTAGAGGTGCAGTAGGGTGTAGTAGAGGTGCAGTAGGGTGTAGTAGAGGTGCAGTAGGGTGTAGTAGAGGTGCAGTAGGGTGTAGTAGAGGTGCAGTAGGGTTTAGTAGGGGTGTAGTAGAGGTGCAGTAGGGTGCAGTAGGGTGTAGTAGAGGTGCAGTAGGGTGTAGTAGAGGTGCAGTAGGGTGTAGTAGAGGTGCAGTAGGGTGCAGTAGGGTGTAGTAGAGGTGCAGTAGGGTGTAGTAGAGGTGCAGTAGGGTGTAGTAGAGGTGCAGTAGGGTGCAGTAGGGTGTAGTAGAGGTGCAGTAGGGTGCAGTAGAGGTGCAGCAGGGTGCAGTAGGGTGTAGTAGAGGTGCAGTAGGGTGCAGTAGGGTGTAGTAGAGGTGCAGTAGGGTGTAGTAGAGGTGCAGTAGGGTGTAGTAGAGGTGCAGTAGGGTGCAGTAGGGTGTAGTAGGGGTGCAGTAGGGTGCAGTAGGGTGTAGCCGGTCGTACTCTCTGCGCAGCTGGGCCTCTCTCTCTGTCTCAGCTGGGGGTGGAGGCAGCTCCGCCTCTGGATCCAGCACAGCCTCCGCCTGCTTCTGCGCTTTCTCCTTCTTCTTTTTGGGCATTGTGGTACACACTGCTGGGAAACACACACACGGACACACACACACACACACACACGCACAAACGCACACACACAAACACGTGGGCAAGTAGCCTATGCCTTTACTGTTTTTAAAAAATCTCAAAATAATTCTAAAATAATAAATATATAATTCTGAAATGACAAACGCAGTGCTGTGTTACTGTCATATTCTGTTTTTGTTTCAAAATTCAAGAAGTAACTTACTTCAAATATGTCTTACATATCACTGAGCGTTTTTTCCAAACAGTTATTTCGCATCGTTACAAAAACACTTATTTAAGTGCTAGAAGAGTAGACGAAATGATTCAACAAATAAGGTATTGCAAGCTATGCAACGTCAATAGTACGTCATAATTTCTTCGGCTTGCCTATAGTTTTATTATTATTGTCGTTTAGCTCAAGTCCTTGGCAAGCTAACGTAACACAGTGAAGCAAAGTTAGCCCACCATTGGTGTGATTAGCAACGCATTCAACAGCCCTAGTATTAACCCTATAACATTAACGTTATCTAGGTAATGTTATATTAACGTGGACAACAGTTAACGTGAGCTAAATAACTAGCAAATCTCTCGCTTCCCTAAAGTTAAAATAAAAAAGTTTGAGCATGTAAAGTTCTTAATGTTTCGTTGTGAAGAGAAACCATACAATACGCAAATCAGTAGTATGCTCGTTTAATTATTTCTACTTTTTAAGGAAGCCAAATTTACTGTAGACCACCCGATATAGGCCAACTGACATCGGACAGATTTCTCACCTTCACATCGGTTTCTCCCAAGACGAAGAAGCGTGGCTCCATGTTGCCACGGCAACGGTAACAACATTCCGCTGAACGGAAGTGGTTGGTTAGCTTTGCGACTGACAAACAGCAAACAGCAAAATATATGACACGTCAATTTAACACATGGATAGCCAACAAATCATACAGTAATCAGCAATAATCTCATTTAAAAAAATAAAATAATAATAATAATAAAATTATAATAATAATAATTATTATTATTATGTGCACATTTTCCAGTGTTTCAAGGAACTAGACAGTAGACTGGTGAAGTGTAACATACTGACACTGCTGTTGTACCCTTCAGTAAGGTATAAACCCAGAATAAATAAGCATGATAGATGTATGTATTTGGTTCAGTAAACATTCAGCTGTGAAGGGGCTACTTTAGTTCATCGCTGATTGCTTAACCTTTAGCTAGTTGTATTCACGTATCCGTTGCAGGCTCTGAGGTCCATTTGGTCGAGGCTGGGTTCTAAAGAGTCGTGATAGAGATTTTGCTGGTGTTTCCTGGCCAGACTGTGAGCGGTGATACTGTAAGCACACTGGCCGCTGTGGTAGGTGTGGCGCACCATGCCCATATAACAGCGTGGGAGAGAGAGAGAGAGAGAGAGAGAGAGAGAGAGAGGGAGCGAAAGAAGGACACAGATGGAGGGAGTAATGGGTGGAGGAAGAGAGAATGAGAAAGGGAGAGAAAGGGGGAGAGAAGTTGTCGTTGGCTGAATGAGAGATTACAAAAGGGAGTGAAAGAGGATCTGGACAGGATGGGAACTACCTGCCAACAGGCACCTCATTTAAATCGTAAATGGTTGGCATTTATATAGCGCCTTTATCCAAAGCGCTGTACAATTGATGCTTCTCATTCACCCATTCATACACACACTCACACACTAACGGAGATTGGCCGTCGTCAGGAGCATTTGGGGGTTCTTGGGGTGTCTTGCTCAGGGACACTTCGACACAGCCCGGGCGGGGGATCGAACCAGCAACCCTCCGACTGCCAGACGACTGCTCTTACTGCCTGAGCCAATGAGACGACTGCTCTTACTGCCTGAGCCAATGAGACGACTGCTCTTACTGCCTGAGCCAATGAGACGACTGCTCTTACGGCTTGAGCCAATGAGACGACTGCTCTTACGGCCTGAGCAAATGAGACGACTGCTCTTACGGCCTGAGCCAATCAGACGACTGCTCTCACGGCCTGAGCCAATGAGACAACTGCTCTTACGGCCTGAGCCGTAAGATGGTTCCTCTGAACCAGGGTATAGTTTCATAGCTGCCATTCAGGTTACACATCAGAAATATTTTGGGTGAGTTACACAAATGCACAAAAGTAGTGTGAATCAAAGGCACACCCTTGCTATGCTTTATCTCATGCCCCACCCACTCCTCACTCATTACATTACATTAATGGCATTTTGGCAGACGCTCTTATCCAGAGCGACGTACAATTAATTAGACTAAGCAGGAGACAACCTTCCCCTGGAGCAATGCAGGGTTAAGGGCCTTGCTCAAGGGCCCAAC
>NC_083767.1:63667648-63670148 GCF_963514075.1 Conger conger | reverse complement strand
GTTAGGCTAATACAGCAACCCAATCCAAACCTTTTCTTCAGAAATGTAGCGCTAAAATGCAACTTACCCATCTCTTCAAAAGCAGCTACTCCATTTGAGACGCGCGAGCTGAAAAGCGCCGAAGAGAAGCGTTCAGAGGACGGTCTGCAGCTCGTGTGATCACGTGAGATAGGGCGCCTGCCCTTGAAACTCAGTGGAACATGAAGTTCCGAGAAATGACTGACGGCCAACGCGGCAGTTCAAGTGGAATGTGGAAGGACTAATTAATGACTGATTTATCTCTCAAGCATATCTGTGTACTGTGCAACGCCAAATGGTCAACGCCCATTTATCAATATTAATAACAAAAAACTACGTTTTAAGTGAAAAGTTTGCATTTGCTGAAAGCCAGGAAATTAAATAGATCAGCACAGATCTCTGACTTGGTGACAGTTTGTTTTCGGAGGCTGAATGTGCGAACTAATAAACAAAAAAAGTTTGTTGTCTCCTCTAGTTCATTCTATGTTGCCAAACTACCTGATGTTTGAAAATTAGTCTACAAATATGGCATCATTAGAATTGTGACTGCTTGATAAGCTTTGCGTACTCACAACATACATGTATCTACAGGTTTAATAAAATGTTAGAGCGTCACTGTTGCCAAAATCAACTGACGTAATGTTTGAAGATTATTCTACTAACATCACAAAGTCACGATGTACTCTACTTTTATTTATATTTAATAAATACATTATATTCGAAGATCTAGTGTAGCTATTAAGTCCAAATAATGAATTTCCGTCAGATTGATCTTGTATCGCAAAACGTTTTATTGGTTGCGCAACAATGCGATGTTTATGCATGGTTCATTTTCATGGATTTCGAATCTATAGCATTTACAGAATCGATACAAACATGAAATTATGTCTTATAGCACATGTGTTGAAAGTGAAGAGAATTACAAACCCGAAAAACAGAGATACAACACACATTGCGCATCCCTAGAATGACGATTGCTTTTGTTTTCACCCTAAAATCAGCAACCAATTCAGACCCAAGAACCAGATGAGGTGAGTTAACTGATTTAATCAACTCATTTAATTGATCAATTAACTGCTGAGTAAGGAAAGCCAGCACACCCTGTGGCTCTCCAGGACCAGGAGTGAGGACCCCAGCACACCCTGCGGCTCTCCAGGACCAGGAGTGAGGACCCCAGCACACCCTGCGGCTCTCCAGGACCAGGAGTGAGGACCCCAGCACACCCTGCGGCTCTCCAGGATCAGGAGTGAGGACCCCAGCACACCCTGTGGCTCTCCAGGACCAGGAGTGAGGACCCCAGCACACCCTGCAGCTCTCCAGGACCAGGAGTGAGGACCCCAGCACACCCTGCAGCTCTCCAGGACCAGGAGTGAGGACCCCAGCACACCCTGCGGCTCTCCGGGACCAGGAGTGAGGACCCCAGCACACCCTGCGGCTCTCCAGGACCAGGAGTGAGGACCCCAGCACACCCTGCGGCTCTCCAGGACCAGGAGTGAGGACCCCAGCACACCCTGCGGCTCTCCGGGACCAGGAGTGAGGACCCCAGCACACCCTGCGGCTCTCCAGGACCAGGAGTGAGGACCCCAGCACACCCTGCGGCTCTCCAGGACCAGGAGTGAGGACCCCAGCACACCCTGCGGCTCTCCGGGACCAGGAGTGAGGACCCCAGCACACCCTGCGGCTCTCCAGGACCAGGAGTGAGGACCCCAGCACACCCTGCGGCTCTCCAGGACCAGGAGTGAGGACCCCAGCACACCCTGCGGCTCTCCAGGACCAGGAGTGAGGACCCCAGCACACCCTGCGGCTCTCCAGGACCAGGAGTGAGGACCCCAGCACACCCTGCGGCTCTCCAGGACCAGGAGTGAGGGCCCCAGCACACCCTGCGGCTCTCCAGGACCAGGAGTGAGGACCCCAGCACACCCTGCGGCTCTCCAGGACCAGGAGTGAGGACCCCAGCACACCCTGCACCTCTCCAGGACCAGGAGTGAGGACCCCAGCACAACCTGTGGCTCTCCAGGACCAGGAGTGAGGACCCCAGCACACCCTGCGGCTCTCCAGGACCAGGAGTGAGGACCCCAGCACACCCTGCGGCTCTCCAGGACCAGGAGTGAGGACCCCAGCACACCCTGCGGCTCTCCAGGATCAGGAGTGAGGACCCCAGCACACCCTGTGGCTCTCCAGGACCAGGAGTGAGGACCCCAGCACACCCTGCAGCTCTCCAGGACCAGGAGTGAGGACCCCAGCACACCCTGCAGCTCTCCAGGACCAGGAGTGAGGACCCCAGCACACCCTGCGGCTCTCCGGGACCAGGAGTGAGGACCCCAGCACACCCTGCGGCTCTCCAGGACCAGGAGTGAGGACCCCAGCACACCCTGCGGCTCTCCAGGACCAGGAGTGAGGACCCCAGCACACCCTGCGGCTCTCCGGGACCAGGAGTGAGGACCCCAGCACACCCTGCGGCTCTCCAGGACCAGGAGTGAGG
>NC_083767.1:63645148-63650148 GCF_963514075.1 Conger conger | reverse complement strand
TGCTGTAATTTCTACATGGTGAAACCAAGATCTGAGAATATACATTTTAACTGTGTGTTAACCACATTATGTGATTCCAAATCAAAAATTCTGGAATGACATAATGGCAAATCGAGACATCTTTGTCCCAAATGTTACGGAGGGCAGTGTACTTATCCATGCGTTACACAGTTTAAAAGCATCAACACTGTTGTAGAAAACAAACCAACCCACTAGCACACATATATTGTAGCCTATACGGCTATAACGAATCGCTCATTAGTGTCCATAAGCCTGTCACTTCGTTACGGGGAAACAAGGTGTCTAATGTCTGACTTGTGATGTGTCCGAATCAGATGTGATTTTAATAGATTCCTACATAAAAATCGTACACATTTTCTTTTCCAAATCAAGATGCTACAAGTGGTGTTCAGCTGTTGAGGTCCAAAAGTCAAATGACCCCACTGTTCTAGCATTGAACGAGTTGCACGCGCACCTTCCAGCTAATCAAAATAGAGTATTCACAGAGACCGCGGTATAACATTAGTGCTGTATTTGCGCAGGTGTTCAAGGTTTATTCGTGTTTCATCTTTCATCTTTTACGGCGGTTTCCTCTTTCACCAAGTACCACAAAATGTAAAAGAAATAAATAATAATAAAATAAAGTAAAAAATATAAAAACACCTGTTCTCAAAAATTCCCGTATTATTATTTCTTTATTTTAACCATCGTAACAGAGGACCGGACCGACCTCCTATAGCATAGGCAATTTAAATAGCTCCTCTTAAAACTTGTTCTAAATAAATAAATGAAATCCTTACTTTCCATGAATTTCTGAAACTCCGCCATGTCGCCGGTACAGTAGAGAAGGCCGCGCAGGATGCGCCGGCGCCTGCCGCTCGGCTCGTGCTGAGGGCCGTTTTTATCGGAAGCCCACATGATGAAGCTGAAGAGAGACAGTGGAGAGATGAGGCTCCCCGTCAGCTTCCGCCCGGTAAACTGTAACAGACGCGGTAACGCGACGGCTTTTAAAGCACTCCGCAGAGTAACGCGCAGGAGGCTGCGAGGGGGCGAAGTCCGCGGCCGGAAGGGCTGGCGTTTGGACTCATGCGCCCATTCCGGCTCGCCGAGCCTCTCTTTCTTTGGCGGTCTTTGTTTTGGTTGGGGGTTTAATGGTTTGTTAAAAGCGCACTTCTCTCCCTCGTTTAGCCAGTTTATCCACGGAAGTGGCTGAGGGCAATTATGCAAAATTGCCTTCTTTACTCCTCACGAAACAAAAAGGCGTGTCCAATGTGCCCCGTTGATTTGATAAGAAAATTGAATTTGTATTGAATTATTATTGCTGTCACTCATGTTCCTGCATGTTCCTGCAAGGTCGGTGTGGGCTCAGTGTCTGCCCAGCCCTGCAAGCTGGCAAATCACATGCAGCTAATAAGACTGGCAAATGCTGAAAATGTCTTTAATTTAAATTATTTTTGACTTGGGGTGGATAGCATTGTCCTCACTACTGCCCTACTGTAGGTATGAGTGTGTGTGTGCGTGTGAGTAGGTATGAGAGTGCGTGTGAGTGAGTGTGTGTGTGTGTGTGTTTGTGTGCCCTGCGATGAATTGGTGGCCTGTCCCGGCATTCCTGCCTCTCGCCCAATGCATGCTGGGATAGGCTGCAGCCCCCTCCTGACCCAGACAAGTGCATGTGGAATGGTACAGGTGGTATAGACAGGTACAGGGGGTATAGACAGGTGCAGGTGGAATGGTACAGGTGGTATAGACAGGTGCAGGTGGAATGGTACAGGTGGTATAGACAGGTACAGGGGGTATAGACAGGTGCAGGTGGAATGGTACAGGTGGTATAGACAGGTGCAGGTGGAATGGTACAGGTGGTATAGACAGGTGCAGGTGGAATGGTACAGGTGGTATAGACAGGTGCAGGTGGAATGGTACAGGTGGTATAGACAGGTACAGGTAGTATAGACAGGTGCAGGTGGAATGGTACAGGTGGTATAGACAGGTGCAGGTGGAATGGTACAGGTGGTATAGACAGGTGCAGGTGGAATGGTACAGGTGGTATAGACAGGTGCAGGTGGAATGGTACAGGTGGTATAGACAGGTGCAGGTGGAATGGTACAGGTGGTATAGACAGGTGCAGGTGGAATGGTACAGGTGGTATAGACAGGTACAGGTGGTATAGACAGGTGCAGGTGGTATAGACAGGTGCAGGTGGAATGGTACAGGTACAGGTGGAATGGTACAGGTAAAGGCACTGTTGCTTGCCATGCATCACCCAGCACTGTCACTCAGAGACTTGGTAATTTCCTCTGTTATAATAAACACATAAAGAGGTTAACAAATGGCTCTCCTTGGCAGCTACTGAGATACCACACTCTCCTGTTACTGAGATACCACACATCTCCCAGTTAATCATTCAGCCACACAGAGCAAGACGGGGGGACATAACGGGTGATGTAGAAGAGAGAGAGAGGGAGAGAGAGAGAGAGCGGGAGAGAGAGAGGGTGATGCAGAGGAGAGAGAGAGCGGGAGAGAGAGAGGGTGATGCAGAAGAGAGAGAGAGAGAGAGAGAGAGAGAGGGTGATGTAGAAGAGAGAGGGCGATGTAGGAGAGAGAGAGCGGGAGAGAGAGAGGGTGATGCAGAAGAGAGAGAGAGAGAGAGAGAGGGTGATGTAGAAGAGAGAGGGCAATGTAGGAGAGAGAGAGAGAGGGTGATGTAGAAGAGAGAGAGAGGGTGATGTAGAAGAGAGAGAGGGTGATGCAGAGGAGAGAGAGAGCGGGAGAGAGAGAGGGTGATGCAGAAGAGAGAGAGAGGGTGATGTAGAAGAGAGAGAGAGGGTGATGTAGAAGAGAGAGAGAGCGGGAGAGAGAGAGGGTGATGCAGAGGAGAGAGAGGGTGATGTAGAAGAAAGAGAGAGCGGGAGAGAGAGAGGGTGATGTAGAAGAGAGAGAGAGGGAGAGAGAGAGGGTGATGCAGAGGAGAGAGAGAGCGGGAGAGAGAGAGGGTGATGCAGAGGGGAGAGAGGGTGATGTAGAAGAAAGAGAGAGCGGGAGAGAGAGAGGGTGATGTAGAAGAGAGAGAGAGGGAGAGAGAGAGGGTGATGTAGAAGAGAGAGAGAGGGAGAGAGAGAGGGTGATGTAGAAGAGAGAGAGGGTGATGTAGAAGAAAGAGAGAGCGGGAGAGAGAGAGGGTGATGTAGAAGAAAGAGAGAGGGAGAGAGAGAGGGTGATGTAGAAGAGAGAGAGAGGGTGATGTAGAAGAGAGAGAGCGGGAGAGAGAGAGGGTGATGTAGAAGAGAGAGAGAGCGGGAGAGAGAGAGGGTGATGTAGAAGAGAGAGAGAGGGAGAGAGAGGGTGATGTAGAAGAGCGAGAGAGGGAGAGAGAGAGGGTGATGTAGAAGAGAGAGAGAGCGGGAGAGAGAGAGGGTGATGTAGAAGAGAGAGAGAGGAAGAGAGAGAGGGTGATGTAGAAGAGAGAGAGAGGAAGAGAGAGAGGGTGATGTAGAAGAGAGAGAGAGGGAGATGTAGAAGAGAGAGGGAGATGTAGAGGGGGGTTGTGTGTATCTGTTCCTCTGATGCTGTAGTGATGTGCGACACAGACCAGCCCCCCCCCCTGACTGTGGGCCTCCTCACTGTGTCACCATGGAGACGCAGCTCTGACACCCCCAGGCCTGCGTGTGACTCATCCCGCTAGGTGCTGTGTGTGATCCAGGACATCTGCATCTGATGAAGGATTCCTGTGCAATGTGCTTGGTTCAAGCCTCTTCCCTGTCCACAGGGTGATGTGTCAGAGGTCAGAGGTCAGGCCATCAGTCAGAGCCTGGGGGGTGGTGGGTTAATCAGTGGTGAGGAAGAGTGTGGTTAGTCTTCAAACGTACACACCCCTCACCTAAAGGGTCATGGGGGGAGGAGGTGCACTCCTCTCCAGGTCAGATGGCTTTGGTGGAATTCTGCTGTTATGGGCGGGGCTGGGAGGCTCTCGAGGACAAGTGGAGGTGTGTTAACAGCATGTTTCTGACCAAAACCTTCAGACAGAAACGCTATTTATAATGCTATCTTCACTCCTGGTCCTGGAAAGCCGCAGGGTGTGCTGGGGTCCTCACTCCTGGTCCTGGAGAGCCGCAGGGTGTGCTGGGGTCCTCACTCCTGGTCCCGGAGAGCCGCAGGGTGTGCTGGGGTCCTCACTCCTGGTCCTGGAGAGCTGCAGGGTGTGCTGGGGTCCTCACTCCTGGTCCTGGAGAGCCGCAGGGTGTGCTGGGGTCCTCACTCCTGGACCTGGACAGCCGCAGGGTGTGCTGGGGTCCTCACTCCTGGTCCCGGAGAGCCGCAGGGTGTGCTGGGGTCCTCACTCCTGGTCCTGGAGAGCCGCAGGGTGTGCTGGGGTCCTCACTCCTGGTCCTGGAGAGCCGCAGGGTGTGCTGGGGTCCTCACTCCTGGTCCTGGAGAGCCGCAGGGTGTGCTGGGGTCCTCACTCCTGGTCCTGGAGAGCCGCAGGGTGTGCTGGGGTCCTCACTCCTGGTCCTGGAGAGCCATAGGGTGTGCTGGGGTCCTCACTCCTGGTCCTGGGGAGCCGCAGGGTGTGCTGGGGTCCTCACTCCTGGTCCTGGAGAGCCGCAGGGTTGGGGATGTAGCCCAAAGTAATAATGGCCTAGGCCTTTGCTTTAAAGCCTGATTGGCCTTCTCAGATGCCTCTCGTACTCTACACACATCTGGCAGTCTGCCCATGGTTTTGTAACACGGTGTTCAATACACCACCGTTTCTGTTTAAATAAACATTTTGCTGCATTTTCGTTGGGGTTGAATGTGATCCTGAATTGCTGATATTAAAGGTATTGCTGATATTAAAGGTATTAAAGGTATTGCTGATATTAAAGGTATTAAAGTTATTGCTGATATTAAAGGTATTGCTGATATTAAAGGTATTAAAGGTATTGCTGATATTAAAGGTATTGCTGATATTAAAGGTATTAAAGGTATTGCTGATATTAAGGTAAAGACAAAAACTATCAACATCT